>NW_027195330.1:140000-219078 GCF_038502225.1 Cherax quadricarinatus | reverse complement strand
TGAAATGTTTTAGTAAAAAACCCCATCTTGTGAGACATATGAGAGTACATAAAGGAGATAAACCATATCAATGTTCAGAGTGTCTGAAATGTTTTATTGAAAAGAACAAACTTATGACACATATGAGAGTACATACAGGAGATAAACCATATCAATGTTCAGAGTGTCTGAAATGTTTTACTGAGAAAAACAGTCTTGTGAAACATATGAGAGTACATACAGGAGATAAACCATATCAATGTTCAGAGTGTCTGAAATGTTTTAGTGTAAAAGGAAATCTTGTGACACATATGAGAGTACATACAGGAGATAAACCATTTCAGTGTTCAGAGTGTCTGAAATGTTTTAGTGTAAAAGCCCATCTTGTGACACACATGAGAGTACATACAGGAGATAAACCATATCAGTGTTCAGAGTGTGTTAAATGTTTTACTGAGAAAAACAGTCTTGTGAAACATATGAGAGTACATACGGGGGATAAACCATATGAATGTTCAGAGTGTCTGAAATGTTTTAGTGTAAAAGGAAATCTTGTGACACATATGAGAGTACATACAAGAGATAAACCATTTCAATGTTCAGAGTGTCTGAAATGTTTTAGTGTAAAAGGTCATCTTGTGACACATATGAGAGTACATACAGGAGATAAACCATATCAATGTTCAGAGTGTCTGAAATGTTTTACTGAGAAAAACAGTCTTGTGAAACATATGAGAGTACATACAGGAGATAAACCATATCAATGTCCAGAGTGTCTGAAATGTTTTAGTGTAAAAGGCTGTCTTGTGACACATATGAAAATACATACAGGAGATAAACCATATCAATGTTCAGAGTGTCTGAAATGTTTTAGTGTAAAAGGAAATCTTATGACACATATGAGAGTACATACAGGAGATAAACCATATCAATGTTCAGAGTGTCTTACATCCTTTAGTTTGAAAGGCAATCTTGTGAAACATATGAGAGTACATACAGGAGATAAACCATATCAATGTTCAGAATGCCTGAAATGTGTTAGTCGAAAAGACGACCTTGTGACACACATGAGAGTACATACAGGAGATAAACCTTATCAATGTTCAGAGTGTCTGAAATGTTTTAGTAGAAAAGGCTATCTTGTGACACATATGAGAGTACATACAGGAGATAAACCATATCAGTGTTCAGAGTGTCTGAAATGTTTTAGTAGAAAAGGCCATCTTGTGACACATATGAGAGTACATACAGTAGATAAACCATATCAATGTTAAGAGTGTCTGAAGTATTTTCCTGAAAAATGCAGTCCTGTGAAACATATACGAGTGCATACAGAAGATAAGCAATATGAATGCACCGAGGTTTGAAATTTTTTAGTGAAAAAAGCAGTCTTGTGAGACATATATGAGTACATTCAGGAGATAAAACAAGTTAGTGTTTAATGTTTCAAGAATATTTTAGTTATAAACACTTGAGAATATTTTTTTTTATTAACACATTGGCTGATTCCTACCAAGGCAGGGTGGCCCAAAAAAAGAAAAACTTTCATCATAATTCACTCCATCACTTTCTTGCCAGAGGTGTGCTTTACACTACTGTTTATAAAACTGCAACATTAAGACCCCTCCTTCAGAGAATATATAAAAGGGATATACCATAACAGTGTTTAGAATGAAATATGTTAATGAAATGTCAGTCATATAAATCATGTAAGTTCATAGAGAAGATAAGTTTTATTAATGTTCAGAATATCTTATATATTTTATAAAAAGAGCAGTCTTGTGTACCTATGAGAGCTAATATAGAGTATAAACAATATCTATACATGTATTTGGAAAATACTGTAATTAAGGTTAAGTTTGCAGTGAAATATTCAGTGAACAACAGTAGTGAATTAAGTGCAGTAAGAGAACACTGGTGTCAATACTATAAGTCTAAGACTAATCATTCTTTCAACAGTATTTATTGAAAATATTCCCACAACAATGCTAGAACTTAACATACTTTAATTATAACTGTAGTTTTTTGTTTCTATTTCTCTTGTTCACATGTGAGGAATTGAGTTCTTTGAAACCTCTGTGTGTCTTACTTGTTAAGGTTATCAACACCAGAGGTGCTGTAGCTGACAAGAATGCACTGCTAATCCCATCTTTGTATTAAATTTCTATATATTTTCGTCATTAATTCATTCCAGAAAGTCTAACGCAAACCGAATTCAATGAAAACTGAAGCATTATTTCCCATAAGAAAGAATGTAAATTCAATTAATCTGTTCCAGACACCTAAAAGTATTAACAAAAATAACATTTTATAGAGAATAACTATAGTTCTGCATACTGAAAACAGTGAGAAATAAATATAAAGGGCTAATGAAATGGATAAATGAACATTCGACGTCACTTTTACTTTTATTGAAGACTCTTGTTGGTGTATGGAAGACAACGAAGAGGGGAGAGGAAGGAGGAGAGGTTATTGTTTGGATGGGGAATCCCCCTTCATAAGGAATTCAGGTAACAAGGCCTTATCCAGGGTTACTTCCCTTCTTTGTCTTTAACTGGCACTGGGCCCCCTGTCGCACAAAAAATCTGTCCAGAGAGGTGTCTTTCTGGCGTCTCTTTAAGACTTACCTAAAATGGGGCAAGGCATTGTCATTGAACATGTTGTAGACACGGCTTGCAACAGCTTTGTTAGAGTGATATTTCTCCACAAAACTTTGCAGCTCACTCCACTTTGCACACACGTCCTTAATCACTGAAGAAGGCACATTCTCCCCTCTCTCTTCCTCCTCCTCTGAAGTAATTTCCTCAGCTGCGATCTGTTGCTGTTCCATTTGAAGGTCTTGCAGCTCTTCAGTGGTTAGCTCTTCCCTGTGGTTGTCCACCAATTCTTCCACATCCTTGCCATTCACTTCCAACCCCATGGACTTCCCAAAAGCCACAATAGATTTCAAACAGGTGTAGGGTTGTCAGGGTCAACCTCAAACCCTTCAAAATCTTTGTCAAGGACACAATCTGGCCACAATTTTCTCCAAGCAGAGTTCATCATCCTGGAAGTCACTTCCTGCCAAGTCTTATCTATATGGCTTATGCAGTTGATAATGAAGTGATTCCTCCAGAACTCTCTTAGGGTCAATTCAGTGTCTGAAGTCACTTCAAAGCACCTTTGAAACATTGCTTTGGTGTACAGTTTTTTTAAGTTTGAAATGACCTGCTGGTCCATGGGCTGGATTAGAGGAGTGGTATTGGGGGGGCAAAAACTTCACTGTGATGAAACTAAACTCCTCCAACACTTGATCTTCCAAGCCTGGAGGATGAGCAGGAGGACTGTCCATTACCAGGAGGCACTTGAGTGGTAATTTATTTTCTAGGAGGTATTTCTTCACACTCGGGCCAAACACTTCATTGACCCACTTAATGTAAATTTGCCTCTTGACCCATGCCATATTGTTAGCTTCCCACATCACACACAATTTACTCTTGATGACATTGTTTTTCTTGAACACTCAGGGATTTTCAGAATGATACATGAGTAAAGGCTTCCCTTTGAAATCCCCACTAGTGTTACCACAGAACAAAATAGTTAGCTTATCCTTCATAGGTTTGTGTCATGGTAGTGTCTTTTCCTCCTGCGTGATGTAGGTTCTCTGGCATTTTCTTCCAAAAGAGGCCTGTTTCATCACATCTGAAGACTTGTTGGGGGAGGAATCCTTCAGCCTCTATGTACTCCTTGAATTCATCAACGAATTCTTTGGCCGCATGTTTGTCTGAACTTGCAGCCTTGTCATGCCTTAACACGCTATGTATGCCAGATCGCTTCTTGAATTTGTCGAACCAGCCTCTGCTGGCATTAAATTCACTAACAGTAACGCTTGTTCCAGGCATTTTCTTTAAAAGATTTGCATGTAACTGCCTTACCTTTTTGCAGATTATCACCTCCACAACACTATCTCCCACTAACTGTTTTTCATTGATCCACACCAGCAACAACTTCTCACCATCTTCGATTGTTTGCAATTTCTGTTTCGTTAGTAAATTTACTCTTTTTTTCTCAACATCAGATTTCTTGATTTCTTTTTTCTTGGCCAGGATGGAACTGATCGTTGATGAGGACTTCCCATACATCCTGGCGAGATCGACCATATGTACGCCACTTTCGTACTTTGCTATGAGTTCTTTCTTCAATTCTATCATGTTTCTCACCTTTTTTTTATCAAAGGGCTGCACTTGGAATTTTCTTTGGCCTCATGGTGGCTTATTTACCAGTCATACTCAGTAAACAAGCACAAAAAACAATGGACTATTACTTAATGTTTCATATGAACATGCAGGGTAGTGCTCACTCGACGAGAAACAAAGCCAAACTGAATCAGAATGCATGGGATGCATTGTGTAGGAGCAGGCTGGCAGACACATTCGATACGGTGGACTGACAAAAACCGAGGTGATGAACGAAAACTGGAACATAATTTTGATGAAAAAAGTAGTCGAAAACCGAATTCGATGAAAAGCAGGGCAAACGAAAACCAAGGTTCCACTGTATGTGGTTAGCCAGACTTGAGTTCTGGATGTAAAAAGTACAGTGACTGCACTCTGAGGGAGGGGCTCAGATATTTTTTAGTTTTGAACTATATTATCGGTGAGCTTCTGACAAGACAGCAATGAAGTGAGTGATGGTGAGTGTGTTTCTTCTTTTTGCATTACCCTGCCTTAGTAGGAGACAGCTGGTATTAAAAAAAAGAAAATATGCTGTTGACACAGACCAATGCAGAGCAGCATTTTTCAGGTCTCTCTCCCTAATACCATTTCCTTTGTGTATGTGTTGGGAGAATTATGGTATTTTAAAGTGTTGAAGAGGTTATTTTTTCCCCAAAATAAATCTAGAAAATTTACTTATTGTCTTGATGTCTAAAGATTCAGGGACTGACAAACATAATTATTATTTTGGGGGAGGGGGAACAATTTCAATGGAATTTTAGTGACTTTTTTCCTTACAGTTAGATAGAAAAAATAAATAGTGCCCTACTCTTTAGGGCTTAAAACTCGCCCTGCACTACAAAATTGGTAAGACATACAATGTTCTAGTCAATATCAGATGAAAGATAACGAGTTAGGTAATCTTATTACACGGACGTTTGAGCGAAATGTTGATAGATTGCTTTATACAAAATGTTGAAATATTTGTTTTTTTAAGGACTTTTTTTGGAGAAAAAAATTTCAGTAAAAGCAAAACGGTAAAACATATCACAAACGATCTTTGTAATTCAATAGAACAATCATTCTTCAATAATGTGTGAAAAAATCTTAATGCTCCTATAAATACTCTTCATGTGAGAGGGAAAATAATGTCAGTAACTTATTCCTGAGATATTCATAATTATGTTTTATGTGAAACTCTGTGGTCATGGCGTGCTGAAGCTGAGCATGTTGTATACCTCCATCCTTGTTGAAAGCCCTCAGGCTACTGAGCCACAATCACTGGGTGTTCTTCACTTAAGTCCTCACAGAAGTTGCCATGTAGAGTATTTAGAATGAAACAGTCATAAAAATCATAATTTTTGGAGTAAAAAAAAAACACTAATTTCCAACATGTCCTCTTGATGACAACAAGAATAGAAAAACTACATTTTTGGACAAACATACTTAGAAATATGATAGAAACAAGCTGATTACATCAGCATGTTACCAGAATTACGCACTATTTTCTGGTAAGAAAACACTGTTTTCCATAATTTTTCAATTTCAATTTTTTTATCACTCCAATTGTTCATAGGCCTCAACCTAAGCCTAAAGAAGTGTTTCAATGCTAGACAGTACTCTAAGCTCACATTATCATAATTATAATCATAATCTTTATTTCAACATGATACACTGTGTAAATGTCAGTAGTACTATGTAGTTGTTGTGTTAATATACCTAGTTAAAACCATTACTTGTGAGTCACTGCATCCCTCGCTATGATGTCACAAGTCCCACTCATTTTGAACCGCCTGCCTGAGCGGTAGTCAGGCAGAGTGGAGTTGAAGGCAGGATAGCAGACAGACAGGTAAGCTCTCGGCTTTCCCTCAGAACACTTTGATACATGCTACCAAATCATCCAACATGTTTATTTATTACTCCTAATCCATCACCGAACCCCATGACACAGAGATAGGTGACATTTAGGTGTGCATACAGGAAGACCATTGTTCTGACATGCAAAACTGTGTTACATTTTGCTTGGCATATGTCACATTACCATATAGGCTATCTCCCAACTCATTGCTAAATCAGTACCTTGATTCATTGACCAATCACTGGTAAGCCCGCCAAAGCTGAAGCTTTAGCGCTCTTGTGAGTAAGCATTAGTAGAGTTGCCTAGCTCCTGGTTGAGTATGGTGTGCTCTCTCTGGCTTCTGCTTTGCCATCTGTCACTGGTGTACCCTTATTATTCTGTCTGTGCATATTGTATGTAGTGTGCATATCTGTATATAGGGGGTGAAGGTAAAATATACATTATAGTATACGTACTGCTGAATTCATTTCCTCCCATTCCCATTACAACCTGGTCTCACAGGCCATTCATTACCAGTGTTCATAATAAAAGAGCTCTTTCCATGAGCTGGAATTGCTCTTGGTATCTTTCATATTGCATCACTATCACCTTCAATTCAAATTCAAATTCAAAGTTTATTCTCTATAAAGATTACAATGTTGAATTTACAAAATTTGGTTGTTGTGTGGTTTACATGTAGTTAAATAATGATTACAAAGTGTACCACTAGAACGCCTAGCATGACTAGGCATTTCGGGCAGACTTAGTTTAATTCTTTATTTTAAAATATTACAGATTATGAGGTAAGTTGGTATTATGGCTAAGTGACTAAATACTAGTTTGTGAGTTTAGCAATGTGAATGCTTTTGTTTTGGCACAGTACATAGTTTCAGTATTGGAGTATCATAGGATTCATTATTTTAAGATTGAGATTAATATTTCTGTTTATGGTCAAATGGGTGAGTGAGTGTAAGTGTGAACCACCAGGTGGTATTCGTGTAGTTAGTTGATGGGGTTTATCAGGGAGATAAGATGTTTTCTAATGGTAGTTTTGAAGGTGATGAATGTGTCTGCAGCTCTAGAGTTCTCAGGTAGGGTGTTCCAGATTTTAGGGCCTTTGACATACATTGAATTTTTGTAAAGGTTTAGTTGGACATGGGGAATGTCGTAGAGATGTTTGTGTCTGGTGTTATGCCTGTGGGTTCTGTCACAACTATCAAGAAAGCATTTTAGGTCAAGGTTGATATTGGAGTTTAAGGTCCTGTAGATGTAGATTGCACAGTAGTAAGTGTGGATGTACAGAACAGGGAGTAAATTTAGATCTATGAAGAGTGGGGGGGTGTGTTGCCAGGGATGGGATTTAGTGATTATTCTTACTGCAGCTTTTTGTTGGGTTATTATTGGCTTTAGGTGTGTTGCTGCAGTTGATCCCCAAGCACAAATAGCATAGGTGAGGTATGGATAAATAAGTGAGTGGTATAGTGTGAGAAGGGCATTTTGCAGCACATAGTATCGTATCTTGGAGAGGATCCCAACTGTTTTGGATACTTTTTTGGTTATGTGTTGGATATGGGTGCTGAAATTCAGGTAGTTGTCAAGGTATAGGCCTAGGAATTTGCCCTCATTATGTCTGGTAATTAGAGTGTTGTCGATCTTAATGTTAATTTGTGCATCTCCTGCTCTGCTACCAAACATAATATAGTAGGTTTTGTCAGTGTTAAGCGTAAGTTTATTGGCTATCATCCAAGTCGATATTTTGATCAGCTCCTCGTTAACAATGGTGTTGAGGGTGGCAAGATTAGGGTGAGAGATGACATAAGTCGTGTCGTCAGCAAAGAGAATGGGTTTCAGGTGTTGGGATACGTTTGGAAGATCATTGATGTATATGAAGAAGAGCAGGGGACCAAGGACACTTCCCTGCGGAACTCCAGTATCAAGTGGCCGAGTTGTTGATGCTGTGTCTTTAATGGTAACATACTGATACCTATTAGTAAGGTAAGATTTGAAATAAGCAAGCGCATGGCCTCTTATACCGTAATGGTCAAGTTTGTGGAGTAGGATGTCGTGGTCTACTGTGTCAAAAGCTTTTCTTAGGTCAATAAAAATTCCTAGTGGATATTCCTTATTTTCCAATGCTGTGTAAAGCAGATCTAGCATTTTTATGATTGCATCATTAGTGCTTTTATTTTTCCTAAATCCAAATTGGCAGGGGTTGAGTATGTTTTGTGCTGTTATAAATGAATATAGTCTCCTGTGCACGAGTTTCTCAAAGATTTTGGATAGCAATGGTAAGTTTGATATTGGCCTATAGTTGTTTAAGTCTGTAGGGTCACCACCTTTATGTATTGGTGTAACCCTTGCCATCTTGAGTAGTTTCGGGAAGGTGCTAGTTTCTAGTGACTTGTTAAAAAGTAATGAAATAGCATGCGAAAGGATATGGGCCGCTCGCTTGTACAGTAATGGTGGGACATTAGACAGATTCCCTGAGATGTTTTTAAGTGACTTTATAATCTCGGTGACTCCGAGGGCTCAGTTGGTGCAAGATAGAAGGAATTTGGGAAATTCCCATCTAGGTAGTCCCCAGCATGGGCATTAGTATGTGGGATTTTATTGGCGAGATTAGATCCTATGGTTGAGAAGAAGTCGTTTATCTTGTTAGCTGTGTCAGTGGGATGTAGTGGTGTTTCATTAGGTTTAGTTAGGACAATATTCTTGTTTTTTTTCAGTTTGTGGGTCCCTAGAATCTGAGAGAGTGTTTTCCAGGTCTTTTTTATGTCTCCTCTAGTGTCTGTGAATCTACTGGAGTAGTATAGTTGTTTGGCTTTCTTTATTACTTTGGTGAGAACTGATGAATAGTGTTTAAGAATATCTTTGTGTATTAAGCCCTGTCTATATTGCTTTTCATATTGGTGTTTCTTGTCAATGGATTTCAGAATGGTGCTGGTTAGCCATGGGCAACCAAGCCGTTTGTTTGTGATCTGTTTCGTTTTTATAGGACAATGTTTGTTGTATAGTCTAAGTAATTTGTTAAGAAAAATGTCTGTCCAGTCATCAATACCATTGGCCTTGGAGAATTCTGTAGGCCAGTCAACAATCCCTAGGTCAGTTGTGGACTTCCTTATTGAGGCCTCGTCATGGAGTCTAAATGAGACTTTGTTGTATTCAAGTGGTGGTTTATTAATGTTTCTCAGGAGGAAGGTAGGGTAGTGGTCTGTAGTGCTATCTGTGATTATCTCTGATTTAAGGGGGGCTAGTATATTGGTCCATATGTGGTCTATTATGGTTGCACTTGTCTCAGTGAGCCTGGTTGGTTTAGTTATTGTTGGTATGAGAAGTGTGTTGTTCATATTGTTGATGAAATCAGTTACAGGCTGATCATCTAGTAAGCCAAGGTTGATGTTGAAGTCTCCAGCTAAGAGAAGGTGGTGCTTATTCATTTGTCTGTTTGTTATTAGTGACTTTAATTTCTCACTGAAATTTGGGATGTTTTGTGTGAGGTATCCGGTAAATGGCACCGATTGTTATAGGTGTCTTAAGGTTTTTTACAGTAAAATTAGCAAAAATGTATTCCCCATATTCATCACTAAAGCAAGTGGTGCTAATACAAGATAATTGGTTAGAGTAATAGATTGCAATACCACCCCCAACTTGGTTTGGTCTGCAGTTGTGAATTGCTGTGTATCCTGGTAGAGGGTAGATATCTATTGTGTCCTGCTTAAGCCAGGTCTCAGTAAGAATAATGCAGGAGAAGGGTGTCTTTAGTGATTCAAGGAGTGCCAGGAGGTCATCATAGTGTTTGCTTAAGGACCTGATGTTGTAGTTAAGTACTGATAGGCTTTTAACATTGTTTAGGATAGTGCTGGCTTGTGATGCTGTGTGGTAAAGGCAGTTACTTTCAAATAGGTTTTGATTGGGTGTCAGATTATGGAGGTTTAGATCAGGGTCAACGTGATCAATCATCTTCTAGGTTTAAATTATGGTTATTTATATCCTGAATTATGTGTTGAGTTCTAGTACTGATATCTGTAGTGGTGGGAAGCTTGGATAAGTATATAGATAGAGTATTTTGGTCATATATAGTCACTACTACACACAATGAAGTTGATGTTGTCTATGTGTTGTGCTGGAATGAACTAAAGTACAACTAGGTATAAACTAGTAATATGAAAATACAAATTTAAAATAGAACAAGACTCTCACTTGTAATTGCACTAAGGTCTAATATAATGACTTTTGTGGAGTCTATGTTTTGAGCTAGAATGAGCTATAGTACAACTAGATTTAATCTAATAATATAAAAATACAAATTAAAAATAGCACCAGTCTCTCACTAGTAATTGCAGTATGGTCTAATATAATGAATTTGGTATTACTATAGTACAACTGAGTTTAATCTAATAATATAAAAAAGGCACAAGACTCTCAATTGTAATTGCACTAAGGTGTTATATAAGTTGTTTACAAGAATTAGAGTATAACTAGATTTAAATTGACAAGATAAAATATACAAGTTAAGGTAGCAAAAGAATTAAAGAAAAAAAAAAAGATATATGAGGTAGTTGGTACTAGTTAGCAAAAGATAGTTAAGGGCCTTGAACAATAATATAATTGAAATATACACTAATTGCACACACAATATAGTCACTAAGATATGAAAACAATCTTTGAGTAGGAATTATAATATAAACTTATCATATAAAAATACAAATTGAAATGGTACTTGCAATTGCACTAGAGTCTGGTATATGTTGTTGACAAGATCAGGAGTATAACTAGATTTAAATTGACAAAATAAAATTCACAATTAAAGTACCAAAAGAATAATAGTAAAAAAATAACAATGGTAATGTCTTGGTTATAATATGATAGTAAGATGGTAGACAGGTACACAGGTACAAAGGATAATATAAAGGTTGGAGTTGAATATACAAACTTGAAAATTTGGCAACAAAATGTTATGGGAAGTATAAAATAATGTTTAATGTACAAAAGTAAAATTGACTGGTAGTAAATATGGTGTTTAATAAAATTTTAGTAAGTAATAATGATTACGAAAAAGTGAAAAAGTAATGTTTATTTCATTCAATATTGCACTGGTAGTTATACTAGAGGTTATATGGCAGTACAAGGTAATTAAGAGTACTCTAAGATAGTAAATGTGGTATTAAAACAGGTAAAGGTAATTAGACAAGTAATGGTTATTATATGTCAAAAATGTTAAGAGTAAATTGAAATTATAGTAAAAATGATAATTATTAATTTTAGTAAGTAATATCAATTGATAGTATTCAAAAAAATATGAGGTAGTAATATGGACAGAGAAAGTATCAATTCAGCTAATGTTTAAGCAAACAATAGTAAATAAGAAAATTACATAAGGTGACTTATGCTTACTAGTAAAATCACAAAATGAGGTAGTTGATTATTTAATTACTAAGAGATTGTACTATGAAATTTGAACAATAATGGAGCAAAACATACACTACACTACGTAGGCTTTTAAGTTGGCCATTGTTTAGTTATTCTCTGTAAGATTAGTATCCCTGAGAAATCGTGATAGATCATTCTCTTTCGTGATTGTGTACAGTTGACCTACATTTGTTTTCCTAACAAGAATTTTCCCATCCTGTGTGAAGCATTGGTGTATTGTGTCGTTATTCTCCCGCTTAAGTTTTCTGACTCTATACAGGAGGTTCTGACATTTTTTGGTAAGACACTCGTTTATGTATACCTCTTTCTTTACTTTAATAGATGCAATAATGAAGTCTTTTTTCCTGTCATGTGAGTGGAATCTAAGCATAACACTTTTTCTACCATGGGATCCTAGTAACCTGGCTTCTTTTATTTCAGACTCTGGTACAATAACACTTGTTTGGTCCTTTATGATCTGCAGAGTAATTTCTTTACTGTTTGTTTGGTTCATATCACTGGGAAAAAGTGGACTGTTAACTATTACTGCATCTGATAGTTTATCTTGTTCAGTTTTATCTTCTTGGAGAGCAAAGTAGTCACTGAACTGGTTATCTAAGTTGTTCTTCCATTCTTTTACTGCTTCTTCAACCTTTGTATTAAGAGATATTATTTGTTGGGTATGGCTATCTATGACTGTTTGGATGGTCTTGTCACAGTTAGTCATTCCTGGTGTTGATAACTTTTGTTCAAGACTGAGGATTTTGTTCTCGAGTTGTGTCATCCTGGTGTCTTGTTTTGTTAGCGTCTCTCGAAGATTAATATTTTCAATAACTAAGTTGGAGATGCATGTCTTTAGGGTATCTGGATCGTTGGTCATACCTGAGAGACTACTTGGTAGGTTGAATCCGGGGAAGAGAGGGGAGGATGGGCTGGTGGCAGCCATGTTTGTTGTTATTGTTGTGGTGTCGCCTTGAGCGGTGGTGAGTGGGGTGGTTGCTGGGCCGGCGTCCTCCTGGCTACACTTGTTGAATAGTTGATTTTTCGGTGTTTTCTTGCTGGCCTTGGTGCTGTTTCCTCTTAGATTGCGCCTCATAATACTACAGGAATTGTTGTAGTTAAGAAGTTGTAGTTATACAAAGCTTAGGGTTACGTTGTTCGGCTGGCAGCGAGGTGTTGCTTTCGGTTTGTGGGCAGTCTTCCTTTGATCTCTATTATTTTTGATTTGTAGGTTTCACTGTTGGTAATCTTTGGTCATTCTGGGTGCTACGTTGGGTAGTGCAGTTTTGCTTGTAACTAGGTCATCATAGGAGCATTGGTAGCTCTGATAGTTGGAGAAAAGTACGGAGCTTGGAAGTCGCTGCTGCTGCTGCCGCTGAGGCATTGCCTGCCAGGATTTCAATATTAAAGAAGTTTAGTGACTATTATGAAGGATCTGCTGAAGGTCCCCAATTAGGGTCATTATTTTATCTCCTTGTTCCTGACACTGTGCTGTTGCTGCTTGTTACATTGCTGTTCAGAGAATCAGTCATCTTACTTTTCAGGCAAGCTGTTCTGATTGCCATGTTGGTCAAGAAGTTAGTTTATGAGAGGACATTTAGTCAGTCACTGTTTGAGTCAAGTTGAGTCTTGAGAAATAGTGAACTACTTGGAGCATATACACACATTCACACACACTTGTTTATATTAATATTATTTTTATAATTGCTGACAATGTACCAGATGGTACTTAAGAGCCATAAAGATGTGAAATGTGCCTTCAGCATTATTATACTGTATATGAGAGAAGTGTAGGAATGTATATCCTATTTTACATAAAGCATTTGCTTTGGTATTGTTCACATAAACAACTTCAACTTCGTTAATAAACATCTTAATTTTAATTTCAATTAGTATTCTACTAGTTGAGGTCCTAAAATACTATTCAACTTACAATAAACTTTAATGGATAACTGGACCAGAATACTGACTACAGTGGACCCTCGACCATCGATATTAATCCATTCCTGAGAGCTCAACGTTAGTCGAAATTATCGTTAGTCGAGTTAATTTTCCCCATAAGAAATAATGGAAATCCTATTAATCCGTTCCAGACAGCCAAAAGTATTAAAAAAATAATTTTTTTTCATGAAATATACATTTCACTACAAAGAAAACAATAAGATATGCATAATAACTACATAAATAAATGTTAAAATGACATTTACTTTTATTGAAGAGTATTGATGAGTGATGGGACATTGTTTTTCTTGAACACTCTGGGATTTTCAGAGTGCTACACGAGTAAAGGCTTCACTTTGCAATCCCCACTAGCATTACAACAAAACATGAGAGTTAGCCTGTCTTTCACAGGCTTGTGTCCTGGGAGTGCCTTTTCCTCCTGAGTAATGTAGGTCCTGTTTGGCATTTCCTTCCAGAACAGGCCTGTTTCGTCACAATTGAACACTTGTTGGAGTTGGAATTTTTCAGCTTCACCATGCCTTATCACACTGTGTATGCCACTACAATTCTTAAATCTCTCAAACCAACCTTTGCTGGCCTTAAATTGTTTCATGTTAAGCCACACCAACACTCTCCACATCTTTGAGTAATACAGCTGATGGTGGTGCAGCAACAGCAACAACTGACTGTGGTGTAGCAACAGCTGACTGATCCAGCAACAGCTGACTGGTCCAGCAACAGCTGACTGGTCCAGCAACAGCTGACCATGGTGCAGCAACAGCTGACTGATCCAGCAACAGCTGACTGGTCCAACAACAGCTGACCATGGTGCAGCAATAGCTGACTGATCCAGCAACAGCTGACTGGTCCAGCAACAGCTGACCATGGTGCAACAGCAGCTGACTGTGGTACGATAGTATTTCTCACCCCTTTTTACCACAGGGTTGGCACTAGAAGCTTTCTTGGGGCCCATGGTGACTTATTTTGCAGGTACAATCACTTAAAACGCTCTGATAATATGAAATGTTCTGATTGTATGTTTGGATGCGCCCGCGGTGGCTGGCTGTTTGTAAACACTGGCACCCACGGAACAAGTGAGGCATGCTCAGGCCGCAAGTGGACGCATCTCAAATGAAACGAATCACGTTGGTCGAGTTTTTTAGCGCTAGTTGAGGCAAAATTTTTGCGTTAAAATGTACAGAGAACTTTCACGGCGCGCATAATGGAGATAAAACACCTCAATTACTGGGAGCGCTTGAAGGTCCTGAACCTGTATTCCCTGGAACACACGCGGGAGAGATACATGATTATATACACCTGGAAAATCCTAGAGGGACTAGTACCGAACTTGCATACGAAAATCACTCACAATGGAAGCAAAAGACTTGGCAGACGATGCAACATCCCCCCAATGAAAAGCTGGGGTGTCACTAGCACGTTAAGAGACAATACAATAAGTGCCAAGGGCCCGAGACTGTTCAACTGCCTCCCAGCATACATAAGGGGGATTACCAATAGACCCCTGACTGTCTTCAAGCTGGCACTGGACAAGCACTTAAAGTCGGTACCTGACCAGCTGGGCTGTGGCTCATATGTTGGTTTGAGTGCAGCCAGCAGTAACAACCTGGTTGATCAGGCTCTGATCCACCAGGAGGCCTGGTCACAGACCAGGCTGTGGGGGCGTTGACCCCTGGAACTCTCTCCAGGGAAACTCCAGGTATTGCTAGTCGGATTTAACGTTATACGATGCCATCGTTGGTCGAGGGTCCACTGTACTTGTTACAAAAACCCAGTAACAGGCTGAATGCTAGAGGGGCAGACCTTTCTAGTATTCTCTGGAGATGTCTATTCTTCATAGATATCACATTTTTTGTAACAAATAGTCAGTATTCTGGTCCAGTTATCCTTTAAAGTTTATTATAAGTTGAATAGTATTTTAGGATGTCAACTGGTAGGATACTAATTACTGTAATTGAAATTAAAATTAAGGTGCTTATTAACAAAGTTAAAGTTGTCTAGGTGAACAATACCAAAGTAAATGCTATAGCTCAAGATCTGGGGTATCATAGAGCATCAGTGTGACACACAACCTCAGTAAAACATTGAAAATCACTAAGTCCGAACTATGCTCTGTGAACAGAGTTACACAGAGATACGAGAAGTATGTTATGTCTCGCCACCAAAAACATACTCTACGAAAACAGAGTCTAAATGACAGTCAGACAACAAGAAAGAGCAGGAGAGATGTTGCTCAAACCAAAACCAAAAAAGAAGAAAGTGAGAGGAAGGCAAGGCATCTCCCATCTCTCTCTCTCTTGTTGTTTGTTCATTATTTAGACTTTTTGGTAGAGTATGTTTTCAGTAATGAGACGAAACAGTTGAGTAGCTACCCACATTGGCAAACCACCTTGCTAACTATCACCTTGCTTGTTTAATTGCAGGCTCCATGCTGGAGTAGCTGGGCAGTCAATGGAGTCGCACAATCAGTGCAGTGCCATGATTGCACTTGAGATGGGAGATGCCTTGCCTTCCTCTTGCTCTCTTCTCTGTTGGTCCTGGTTCAAGCAACATCTCTCTTGCTCTCTCTCTCTCTTGTTGTTTGTTTGTTATTTAGACTGTTTTGGTAAAGTAAGTTTTCGGTGGTGAGATGAAACATATTTCTGGTATCTCTGTGTAACTCTGCTCACAGACCATAATTCAGACTTATGACTTTGGATGTTTTACCGATATTGTGTGTCACACTGACACTATGATACAAAAGAACATAAAGAAGGAACACTGAAGCAGGCCTACTGACCCATGCAAGGCAGGTCCATGTCACTCCCCAGCTTAAACCAATGACCCACCTAGTCAGGTCACTTCCATTTAACTGTAACAGTGAAATTCAGTTGAATATATTAGATTACCATATTAACAATATGGTACCATATTGCTACCATATTAATAATATGGTACTATATTGCTACCATATTAACAATATAGTACCATATTGCTACCATATTAACAATATGGTACCATATTACTACCATATTAACAATATAAGAATAATTTTCCTCCTATTCATATTCCTTGTTCATTAGGCATCCCATTATTTTCCTATAACCTTTTCAGGGTCCAAGAATTTTCAAAAAACTTTCAAATTTTCAGTTTTTTTTTTTTTTAGTTCTTGGACCCTCAAAGGGTTAATTAAGTCTATTCTTTAATTTCTTTTTGCTTAGGTTAATACCCATTGTTATGTACATACGAAAATGAAAATGTTTATATCCTTGCAAAGCCTACACTGTGTGGTTTACTTATTATAAAATATACAATATAACAATTAAAATAGAAACTTCAAATGTGAACAAAAAGGGTCTCCATACTATAAAACATTACACACATGGTATCCTGTGGACAGTTATACATTCTAACTTTTGCTAAAAACCCTAAAGCTATCCCTTCCTTATTACAACATACAGATATGAAGAAAAAGCATTAAATTATTTCGTGTACTAACTAAATTTCCCTACCATCAAAATAAAACTCGCCGACCTGATGTTAAAAATCTTAAAACCCTTTTTTCCACACCATGACAATTGCCATGTAAGTCAATGACCTAGTCCATCTCATACTTGTGTAAGTACTTATTTCACATAATATACAAACAATTAAAAAATAACATGCCTTATATAGATACTCAACCTAGTATCAATATCCTACAATACTAATGATAAAAGCCATCGAACCTGATGACCCTCCCAATATTATATATACGTATTTTATCATATATTTTACAATATTTATGAACAAAAAGCCAAGGTTACATACTTGGAATGTCAAAAGCTCAAAGTATAAATATCCTCCAACATGGCTACCCACACCGTGGCTAATACTAAAAAAAACCCATTTAAATAAACTCCCGTACATTTCCCTTATTAACAAAAACAATTTCTCCCTTTTAACCCACCTTTGATCAGTCTCTAAACTTCTGTTACACTGAAAATCCTTACTTTAATAATGCCACTCGCGGCGTATGGTACATATTACCAAAGAAATCTAGTTAGGACACAATATCTCAGAAGTACCTACATATGTATATAATAAATGAGTCGCATGACACAAAGGCTGTCTTAAGTTGTTAATATACACACACATACACTTACATATATATACATATATATATATATATATATATATATATATATATATATATATATATATATATATATATATATATATATACATGTATATATACACACACACACATATATTATTATTATTTTTATCACACTGGCCGATTCCCACCAAGGCAGGGTGGCCCGAAAAAGAAAAACTTTCACCATCATTCACTCCATCACTGTCTTGCCAGAAGGGTGCTTTACACTACAGTTTTTAAACTGCAGCATTAACACCCCTCCTTCAGAGTGCAGGCACTGTACTTCCCATCTCCAGGACTCAAGTCCGGCCTGCCGGTTTCCCTGAATCCCTTCATAAATGTTACTTTGCTCACACTCCAACAGCACGTCAAGTATTAAAAACCATTTGTCTCCATTCACTCCTATCAAACACGCTCACGCATGCCTGCTGGAAGTCCAAGCCCCTCGCACACAAAACCTCCTTTACCCCCTCCCTCCAACCTTTCCTAGGCCGACCCCTACCCCGCCTTCCTTCCACTACAGACTGATACACTCTTGAAGTCATTCTGTTTCGCTCCATTCTCTCTACATGTCCGAACCACCTCAACAACCCTTCCTCAGCCCTCTGGACAACAGTTTTGGTAATCCCGCACCTCCTCCTAACTTCCAAACTACGAATTCTCTGCATTATATTCACACCACACATTGCCCTCAGACATGACATCTCCACTGCCTCCAGCCTTCTCCTCGCTGCAACATTCATCACCCATGCTTCACACCCATATAAGAGCGTTGGTAAAACTATACTCTCATACATTCCCCTCTTTGCCTCCAAGGACAAAGTTCTTTGTCTCCACAGACTCCTAAGTGCACCACTCACTCTTTTTTCCTCATCAATTCTATGATTCACCTCATCTTTCATAGACCCATCCGCTGACACGTCCACTCCCAAATATCTGAATACGTTCACCTCCTCCATACTCTCTCCCTCCAATCTGATATTCAATCTTTCATCACCTAATCTTTTTGTTATCCTCATAACCTTACTCTTTCCTGTATTCACCTTTAATTTTCTTCTTTTGCACACCCTACCAAATTCATCCACCAATCTCTGCAACTTCTCTTCAGAATCTCCCAAGAGCACAGTGTCATCAGCAAAGAGCAGCTGTGACAACTCCCACTTTGTGTGTGATTCTTTATCTTTTAACTCCGCGCCTCTTGCCAAGACCCTCGCATTTACTTCTCTTACAACCCCATCTATAAATATATTAAACAACCACGGTGACATCACACATCCTTGTCTAAGGCCTACTTTTACTGGGAAAAAATTTCCCTCTTTCCTACATACTCTAACTTGAGCCTCACTATCCTCGTAAAAACTCTTCACTGCTTTCAGTAACCTACCTCCTACACCATACACTTGCAACATCTGCCACATTGCCCCCCTATCCACCCTGTCATACGCCTTTTCCAAATCCATAAATGCCACAAAGACCTCTTTAGCCTTATCTAAATACTGTTCACTTATATGTTTCACTGTAAACACCTGGTCCACACACCCCCTACCTTTCCTAAAGCCTCCTTGTTCATCTGCTATCCTATTCTCCGTCTTACTCTTAATTCTTTCAATTATAACTCTACTATACACTTTACCAGGTATTTACTCAAGGTACAGACTTATCCCCCTATAATTTTTGCACTCTCTTTTATCCCCTTTGCCTTTATACAAAGGAACTATGCATGCTCTCTGCCAATCCCTAGGTACCTTACCCTCTTCCATACATTTATTAAATAATTGCACCAACCACTCCAAAACTATATCCCCACCTGCTTTTAACATTTCTATCTTTATCCCATCAATCCCGGCTGCCTTATCCCCTTTCATTTTACCTACTGCCTCACGAACTTCCCCCACACTCACAATTGGCTCTTCCTCACTCCTACAAGATGTTATTCCTCCTTGCCCTATACACGAAATTACAGCTTCCCTATCTTCATCAACATTTAACAATTCCTCAAAATATTCCCTCCATCTTCCCAATACCTCTAACTCTCCATTTAATAACTCTCCTCTCCTATTTTTAACTGACAAATCCATTTGTTCTCTAGGCTTCCTTAACTTGTTAATCTCACTCCAAAACTTTTTCTTATTTTCAACAAAATTTGTTGATAACATCTCACCCACTCTCTCATTTGCTCTCTTTTTACATTGCTTCACTATATATATATATATATATATATATATATATATATATATATATATATATACAGTGGACCCCCGGTTAACGATTTTAATCCGTGCAAGAGGGCTCATCGTTATGCGAAATAATCGTTATGCGAATCAATTTTCCCCATAAGAAATAATGGAAATAAAATTAATCCGTGCAAGACGCCCAAAAGTATGAAAAAAATTTTTTTTTACCACATGAAATGTTAATTTTAATACACACAAACTGAAAAAGGCATGCACAATTAAATGACACTTACTTTTATTGAAGATCTGGTGATGATTGATGGGATGGGAGGAGGGGAGAGCAATATCTTCTTACTGTTTAGAAGGGGAATCCCCTTCCATTAGGACTTGAGGTAGTAAGTCCTTTTCTGGGGTTACTTCCCTTCTTCTTTTAATGCCACTAGGGCCAGCTTCAGAGTCACTGGACTTCTTTCGCACAAGATATCTGTCCATAGTGGCCTGTACCTCTCGTTCCTTTATGACTTGCCTAAAGTGTTTCACAACATTGTCAGTGTAATAATCACCAGCACGGCTTGCAATAGCTGTGTGAGGGTGATTTTCATCCATGAAGGTTTGCACTTCAAGCCACTTAGCACAGATTTCCTTAATCTTTGAAGTAGGCAACTTCTTCAATTTCTCTCTCCCCTCCTCCGAAGCAATTTCCTCAGGTGTGGCCTCTTGCTGTTGAAGTTGATCTAGCAGCTCATCAGTGGTTAGTTCTTCATTGTCCTCCTCCACCAACTCTTCCACATCCTCCCCACTAACCTCCAACCCCAAGGACTTTCCCAATGCCACAATGGATTCCTCAACTGGCACAGGATTCTCAGGGTTAGCCTCAAACCCTTCAAAATCCCTTTTGTCTACACATTCTGGCCACAGTTTCTTCCAAGCAGAGTTCAAGGTCCTCTTTGTCACTTCCTCCCAAGCCTTACCTATAAGGTTTACACAATTGAGGATGTTAAAGTGATCTCTCCAAAACTCTCTTAGAGTCAGTTGAGTTTCTGAGGTCATTACAAAGCACCTTTCAAACAGAGCTTTTGTGTACAGTTTCTTGAAGTTGGAAATAACCTGCTGGTCCATGGGCTGCAGGAGAGGAGTGGTATTAGGAGGCAAAAACTTCACCTTAATGAAGCTCATGTCCCCATAAAGTCGCTCTGACACGTCTGTAGGATGACCAGGGGCATTGTCTAACACCAGGAGGCACTTAAGTTCTAATTTCTTTTCAGTTAGGTAATTTTTCACATTGGGGGCAAATGCATGGTGTAACCAGTTATAGAAAAATTCCCTAGTGACCCATGCCTTACTGTTTGCCCTCCACAGCACACACAAATTATCCTTGAGGACATTCTTTTGCCTGAACGCTCTGGGAGTTTCAGAGTGATACACTAATAAAGGCTTCACTTTGCAATCACCAGTAGCATTGGCACACATCAACAAAGTAAGCCTGTCTTTCATAGGCTTATGTCCTGGGAGTGCCTTTTCCTCCTGAGTAATGTAGGTCCTGCTTGGCATTTTCTTCCAGAACAGGCCTGTTTCATCACAATTAAACACTTGTTCAGGTTTCAGTCCTTCAGTTTCTATGTACTCCTTGAATTCCTGCACATATTTTTCAGCCGCTTTGTGGTCCGAACTGGCAGCCTCACCATGCCTTATCACACTATGGATGCCACTACGCTTCTTAAATCTCTCAAACCAACCTTTGCTGGCCTTAAATTCACTCACATCATCACTAGTTGCAGGCATTTTTTTAATTAAATCGTCATGCGACTTCCTAGCCTTTTCACATATGATCGCTTGAGAGACGCTATCTCCTGCTATCTGTTTTTCATTTATCCACACCAATAAGAGTCTCTCAACATCTTCCATCAATTGCGATCTTTGTTTCGAAAACACAGTTGAACCTTTGGCAAGAACAGCTTCCTTGATTGTCTTTCTGGTGCCCACAATAGTAGCGATGGTTGATTGGGGTTTCTTGTACAGCTTGACTAGGTCGGCTATACGCACTCCACTTTCATACTTATCAATTATCTCTTTCTTCATCTCTATAGTAATTCTTACCCTTTGAGGTGTAGGGTTGGCACTAGAAGCTTTCTTGGGGCCCATGGTCACTTATTTTCCAGAAACAGCACCGAAAATACTGTAATAATACGAAATATTCCGAGTGTATGCTTGGATGTTACCGCGGAGGCTGGCTGGTAAACAATGGGACGGAGCGGCACATGTGAGGCTGGCTGAGGGCACATTGGACGCGTCTCGGACGAAAATCGGTATGCGGGTTTTTAATCGGTATGCGGGGCAAAAATTTGGCGATAAAAGTAATCGTTATGCGGAAAAATCGCTATGCGATGCCATCGTTATGCGGGGGTCCACTGTATATATATATATATATATATATATATATATATATATATATATATATATATATATATATATATATATATATATATATATATATATATATATATATATATTTATTTATTTATTTATTTATTTATTTATTTATTTATTTAGAAATTTTAGCATACATACAGAGGTACAAAAAAAATACAGGTAAGAGCAGCATGCCAAAGCCACTTATATGCATAGCATTACAGGCTGGCTTAAAATTAACTTAAGATTAACTAAGCAATGATGAAATCAGTGATAAGACATTATTGTAAACAGATAACTATAAAGCACAAATGAGTATTACAAAGACAGGTCATATGGTTGCATGCATTGCTGTTCATTCAGTAGAATGGAGTATTCTGTTAGGTAGTGTATATAAAAAAATAACAAAGTTAGATTGGGTCCTAGGTTTAACATTTATGTGATATAATTGTGAGTAACATTTAGGATATACAATTTATAAGGTTCAGTTATTCAGTATTTATTTGGTTTTGAGTGAGTAAGTGAACTTTGAGAAGAGACTTGAATTTATAAACAGGTAGTGTTTCTTTTATATTTACAGGTAATGAATTCCAGATTTTAGGGCCTTTTATGTGCATTGAGTTTTTGCATAGCGTGAGATGGACACGAGGAACATCAAAGAGTGATCTGTGCCTTGTGTTATGGTCATGTGTTCTGTTGAGGTTGGCAAGGAGATGTTTGAGGGGAGGGTTAATATCAGAGTTAAGTGTTCTATGTATGTAATAGGTGCAATAATAAGTATGGATGTTTTGTATGGTGAGTAGGTTGAGTGTTTTGAATATTGGTGGAGTGTGCTGCCTGTAGTGAGAATTTGTTATCATTCTAACTGCAGCCTTTTGTTGGGTAATTAGTGGTCTGAGATGGTTAATTGTTGTTGAGCCCCATGCACAAATTCCATAGGTGAGATAGGGGTAAATAAGAGAGTGATAAAGGGCCAGGAGGGCTGACTGTGGAACATAGTACCATATCTTCGATAGTATGCCTACAGTCTTGGAAATTTTCTTAGAAATTTGTTGTATATGTGTATGAAATTTGAGTCTATTATCGAGGTGGATTCCTAAGAATTTTCCCTCTGTTAGCTTTGTGATAGGTGATCCGTTTATCGTTATGTTAAGAGGTACATCTGTAGCTCTGTTACCAAACTGAATGAAGTAGGTTTTGTCAATGTTTAGTGTAAGTTTGTTAGTCCTCATCCAGGTAGATATTTTCTGTAATTCGGTGTTTACAGTATTGGCTAGCGTGACTGGGCTCGGGTGAGAGAAGACGTATGTAGTGTCATCTGCAAAAAGTGTGGGTTTGAGTAATTGCGAAGCGTTTGGTAGGTCATTTATGTATATACCTACACATACTCATACACACTCTTTAACACAATAACAGAAAAACTTTTATGACCCATTGTTTTTGTCCTTGTATTGTCTGTAAAATGCACGACATATGAATAGTTTTTAAAACCAAAATGATCCCAAAGTATCCGGTGTACCCAAATGGTAATAATACAGTGGACCCCCGCTTAACGATCACCTCCCAATGCGACCAATAATGTAAGTGTATTTATGTAAGTGCGTTTGTACGTGTATGTTTGGGGGTCTGAAATGGACTAACCTACTTCACAATATTCCTTATGGGAACAAATTCGGTCAGTACTGGCACCTGAACATACTTCTGGAATGAAAAAATATCGTTAACCAGGGGTCCACTGTATTTTGATTGTTCCCTCTTTAGTTGTGCCCTTGCACAGGCCATTTTACCTTATTAATTCATTGATAAGCATAAAACTGCTGTTTTTCAACACTGGGCTGTACAAAAACATTTCCACACAAGAAAGCTCTCATAAATCATACCACGTTTGACATACCCATCCATAACATACAACTCTCCAGACAAATTTACCACGTTCACGTATCCTCCAATATAGTCATATCCTCGCTAAAAAAGGAAAACGGTCCCTTTTCACTTAGTGAGCCACATTAATGAGTCTCTTTACTGTAATATTTTTGTATGAGTCCGGAAATAATGTTTCCCACCGCTTTCCATAAATCAGTTGATTTCTACATACTGTACGATATATTCCTGCTGCAATTGCCCTAATTCTAATCCCCCATTCGCTGCCTGACCACGGTAGAGTGTGGTTGTGCTCTGCACCCCTCTGCTGTTTTCAGGCGAGCTATCCAACATGGCGCCGAGTGTGAGGAGGCACGTAAATACCATCGGTATAGAACTGCTTTGTGGGGCAATTTCACCCACTTCAGCGCAGGTGTTACTCCCGACCATCATTAGGGAGACCTACGGTATTCAGGACGATGAGGTGTATGGTGTTGCCCTGAATGGAGCATATAGGATCTTCGTTAAACTGAATTCCACATCTGTGTACAAGTCATTGGTGCATAGATTTCAAGACATGAGTATTGATGCTATTCCAGCTGTGAAGGTGCGTTTGATTGACGTATCCCGCCACTTTACGTGGGTCAAGCTCCGTAATGTACCATTCAAGGCAGATGAGGCTGACATATGAAATGTTTTTGAGGCATATACTGACTTAGCGCTTCTTTTTGATTATAATAATAATAATTTTGAGGCGTATGGAACCGTACATCTGGCACAGCAAGACAAGTGGGCGGCAGGTGCTTATATGGGCCGTCTAGAGGGGACATTTACCCTGAAGATGGCCCTAAGACATCCCATACTGTCTTATGTCATCCTGGAGGACTTTAGAACACAGGTTCTTGTTTCATATGCTGGACAGAGACGTACGTGCAGGTTATGTGGGGCGTACGATCATTTGGCAGCTGTGTGTGTGAAGCAGAGGTGGGTGCCTGCACAAACTAGTGAAGCACCTGTTACCAGTGTAGACGCTGTTGCTATGAGCCCCACGCACCAGCGAGAGCGTGGGCGATTGTGGAGTGAGGTGGTGGAGCCCCTTGAAAAGCCTGGCGTGTGTGATGCGAGCTGTGTCCCACCAGAAACCGATGTTTTGAAGGAGCCGAGTGCAGAAGAGTGTATGCAGGAGGAGGTAAAGGCGATTGAGGAAGAGCTTGAGGAGGTGTTGAAGACTTTGTCACCGCCTGTAGAGGAGGAGGATGAACCCGCAGGGGTGCGAAACAACGAGTTGACAGAGGAGGAACGTGCCATACAAACACACAGCAGGGAAGATGTGGCAAGCAGTGTGGGAGAAACGTCGCCGTGTTTCGTGGGACAAAGCACGGTGGAGGTTGAGGTCCATCGTGCAGCCTCCTTAGAGGATAATATGGAGGATGAGGTCACCACGAGGAAGAGAGCGGCGGCATCAGACTCTGATGATGTCCTGATGCCGGCGCAGAGACCTGGGAGGGTGGATGAATTTCATTGTGGTAGCCAAGACAAGAGGCACCGGAAGAAGGGGGACGGAAGGAAAGGTGATGTGAAGACTTGTAGAAACCCAGATGCAGGTGGACCTGGGAAGAGTGGAGAAAAGAGGCAGGCGTGGAAACTTTAACAGTGGCCTCAGATGTATGACTGTGAATGTGAATAGACTGTGCCAGGATGTAAAAAGGGAATGGTTTAGAATGCTTCTGCTCAAATATAGAGTAGATGTAGTGTTTCTTCAGGAGCACAATTTCAAGGAGGGGAAAGTGATGGAAGTGGCAGGGTTTCAGGGGGTGACTATGCCATCTGTATGTCTGAAAGGTGGTGTGGGTATCATGATCAGGGAGGCGAGCCCGTTTGTGTTAAGAAGTGAGGGGGGAGGGGGGGAGAGTATTGCGTGTGGATGGGGCAGAGGGTATCCTTTGTAAGTGTTTATGCACCAGCAGAAAATGATGTGAGAGTAAAGAGGGATTTTGTATGTGAAGAACTAGTTTTCTTACGCGATTTACCTGCAGTGGCCATCGTTGGTGGGGACTGGAACTGCGTTATTAGGAGGGCTGACATGGAACCAAAAGGGGCAGAGCACGTGTCAGCGGCCTTGCGAGATCTCTTGAGGGATATTCAGTTGCGGGATGCGGTTGGAGGGGTGTGGGAGGTAGAGCACACTTGTAAGAAGGGGTTATGCGGCTAGATTGGATAGGCTGTATATATCTGAAGGGGTTTGGTTGACATTTTTCCGTACAATAGAAGTAGCTTATTCGGATCATCGGGCGGTAGTAGCAAAGGTGGGATGGGAGCCACTAGCAGGTATATCCAGGGGATATTGGAAGTTAAATACGAGTGTGTTAGGCGGTGAGGAGGGGATAGAGGGATTTGCAATGCTGTGGGAGGGGTTAAGTGCAGAGGTAAATGGGGTGGAGGATGTGGTGGGATGGTGTGGCTAAAGACCGGATTAAGCAATATTACGTAAGAGAAGGGAAACGCATCAATTCTTTAAAATATGGGCTTGCCAACTATTTGGAGGACAGGTTATGGGGTTGTTATGCGAGGGGGGCAGTGGCGGGCACTTATCCTATGGATGTTATTATGGCAATTAAAGGGAGGCTGCGAGAGGTACAGGATGAGAGGTTCCAAGCGGTGCGGGTACAGGCAGGGGTGGAAGAGGTGTTATGGGACAATAGACCTTCATCGTGTGTTTTGCGTAGGCAAAAACAATGACAGCAGGCAATGGCTATTCCATGGTTGGAGGTTCACGAGTCAATAGAGGGGTATAGGTAGGGGCAGGTCATAGAATCTATGGAAGGAATGGGGGCATTTGCGGATATGTGGTATGAGAAGTACTGGCAACGAGAAGGGGTAGAGGCTGGGGTTTTAGAACAGGTGTGTGGGAGTGTGATATGTCAGTTGCGTAACAGTGATAGGGAAGCACTGGGTGGGGAAATAACTGAGGGGGAAATATGGAGTGCTTTAAGTGGAATGCGAAAGGGCAAAGCACCAGGAATTGATGGACTCCCGGCAGAGTTTTATCAGCAGCATTGGGAGCTAATGAGGCATTTTTTAGTTAGGTTATTAAATTGCATGAAGGAGAGAGGTGAGTTGGGAGAGAAGCAGGCAATGGCTGCCGTTGTCTTGGTACCAAAGGATAAGGGGCAGCATACACTTCGGGATTACCGGGCAATCTCGTTGTTATGCGCAGATTATAAGTTGTTTGCTAAGATTTTGGGGAATCGGTTCAAGTGCGTGGTGGGGCGGGTAGTATCGAAAACTCATTTTGGTTTGCCAGGGAGGTCTATGGTGGAGGGGCATGGGTTACTAAGGGATTTCGTGGAGGCAAAAGGGGGGGAGGTTTGGTGGCACTCGATTGGCAAGGGGCATACGATAGAGTGAACCGAGAAGCATTGAAAGCCATCCTCAGGGGACAGGGATTTAGGGAAGAAATAATGGGTTGGGTTGAGGCATTGTACTGAGGTACAATGGCGAGGGTACAGATTAACGGTCGATTGGGTGGGAAGATTGTAATGGGTAGGGGACTTAGGCAGGGGTGTCCTATGTCACAATTATTGTTTGCGTGCGTACAGGATCCCTTTTATAGATTGGTGGAGCAGCGTATGTGTAATGAAGAGGGACCAGGGAGTGGGTTTGCGAAGGTTTGGCCAGTTTTAATAGGGTATGTAGATGATACTACTGTTCTGATTAGGGAGGGCATGTCAATGGATACATTAGATGGAGTAGTACAAATGTTCGCAGGGGCAACTGGTATGAGGGTGAATTCAGATAAGTCCATGGTCATGGGGTTAGGAGCTTGGGCGGGAAGGGTTGAGTGGGGTAGTGCAGTCGTGAGGAGGCAGGTGAATTCGTTAAAAATTTGTGGTCTTATCTATGTGGACGATCTGACTGTGGCACGCAGACGATCTGACTGTGGCACGCATGGAAAACTCAATTAGGATGGTAGACAGGATTCAGGGATGCTTGGGTGCATTGCGACCTTATCATTTGACCCTTGTGCAGCGCGCCATTGTTATTAACCTCTTACTGTATAGCAAAGTATGGCACGTGGCAGCCGTGTTCCCATTAACTGGGCCGGCAATAACGAACATGCTTAGGAGGGTTTTTAAATTCTTGTGGGGTTCGGGCTGTGATTGGCTTAAAAGAGACGTGATAATGTTACCTGTGCGCCAGGGGGGGGGGTTGGGATTGCTGGACTTAAAACGGAGGGTCAAATGTGTCTTCATTGAAAGGGAGGTGATGAGGGAAGGTGTGAGAGGGGGAGGTTTGGCCAGGATCCATAATAGATTGCAAAGGATGTATACAGGAGTTGAGTTGTGTGAGTGTGAAACTGTTTTGAGGGCTATGGCTTGGGATCAAGAACCGGGAAAGGTCAAAATAGGTAGGTTGTGTAGATTGTTAGCGGGGAGGGTTGTAGCTCCTGTAGAGGGAATTTTTCCCATGTATGCATGGGGAAGTATATGAAATAGGTTGAGTAGGATGAGGCTGCAACCTCGTGTTCGGGACGTAATGTATCGTTTTCTGCACGGCATTTTACCATCGGGTGTGGTTCTACGGGATAGAAGAGTGGTTGTTGGGGGTGTGTGTGGGATATGTGGTGGGGAGGAGTCAGCATTTCATGTAGTATATTTTTGTGAAGGACTGAGGAGTGTCAAGGGGTGGTTAAATAGGGTGATATATAGGATAGGAGGTCAAGGAATTTCTGTATTGAGAGCATTAAGTCTCGATGTGGGGAGTTGGGATGAGAGTGTCATCAGAGCTGTGGGATACATTATGGTAGATTATATATATACAGTGTGGGGATTGCGGGGGAAACAGGTTAGTGAGGTGAAGAGGAGGGTGTTAGCGGTAACGTTCTATAAAACAGTATGTAGAAATAAGGAAATTTATGGGAGGAGGTGGGAGAGGGATTTTTCAGAGGGATATAGGCAACTTACGTTACAGGTTTTATTAGACTTGTAATGTACGAGGGAGGGGAGGGCACGACTGGAAAGTGTTGCTGGGGTAGGGACGTCATGGGTGGAAACAGGGTCGCCTCCCTGGTTATGGGTGACAACAGATGATTGCGTGTGTGTTGGATGAGTGATGCACGAGTGAATAATGTGTGGACCATGTGTGCAAGTACCTGTGGAGCTGGCCAGTTTCATGTGTGTCATGGACTATACACCTTTCATAGTCTTTATGTTCCTTCAAGGTAGTAGTGAATGATGCAAATAATATTGTTGCAGTAATAACACCAGGAGGCAGCTCTGATGAAAACTCACACTCACATGAGCTTTTAAATCTCTGCACAAAATTCAATTTAAACCAGCGAATAATAGAGCCTACTAGACTGGAGAATATACTAGACCTCATCTTCACTAACAATGATGATCTGATAAAACTGTCACCATATCAAAAACAATATACAGTGGACCCCCGGTTAACGATTTTAATCCGTGCAAGAGGGGTAATTGTTATGCGAAATAATCGTTATGTGAATGAATTTTCCCCATAAGAAATAATGGAAATAAAATTAATCCGTGCAAGACACCAAAAAGTATGAAAAAAAATTTTTTTTACCACAAAAAAATGTTAATTTTAGTACACACAAACTGAAAAAGGCATGCACAATTACATGACACTTACTTTTATTGAAGATCTGGTGATGATTGATGGGATGGGAGGAGGGGAGAGAGAGTGTTAGTGTTTAGAAGGGGAATCCCCTTCCATTAGGACTTGAGGTAGCAAGTCCTTTTCTGGGGTTACTTCCCTTCTTCTTTTAATGCCACTAGGGCCAGCTTCAGAGTCACTGGACTTCTTTCGCACAAGATATCTGTCCATAGTGGCCTGTACCTCTCGTTCCTTTATGACTTCCCTAAAGTGTTTCACAACATTGTCAGTGTACAGGTTGCCAACACGGCTTGCAATAGCTGTGTGAGGGTGATTTTCATCCATGAAGGTTTGCACTTCAAGCCACTTTGCACAGATTTCCTTTATCTTTGTAGTAGGCAACTTCTTCAATTTCTCTCTCCCCTCCTCTGAACCAGTTTCCCCAGGTCTGGCCTCTTGCTCTTGAAGTTGATCTATCAGCTCATCAGTGGTTAGTTCTTCATTGTCCTCCTCCACCAACTCTTCCACATCCTCCCCACTAACCTCCAACCCCAAGGACTTTCCCAATGCCACAATGGATTCCTCAACTGGCATAATCCTCTCAGGGTTAGCCTCAAACCCTTCAAAATCCCTTTTGTCTACACATTCTGGCCACAGTTTCTTCCAAGCAGAGTTCAAGGTCCTCTTAGTCACTTCCTCCCAAGCCTTACCTATAAGGTTTACACAATTGAGGATATTAAAGTGATCTCTCCAAAACTCTCTTAGAGTCAGTTGAGTTTCTGAGGTCATTACAAAGCACCTTTCAAACAGAGCTTTTGTGTACAGTTTCTTGAAGTTGGAAATAACCTGCTGGTCCATGGGCTGCAGGAGAGGAGTGGTATTAGGAGGCAAAAACTTCACCTTAATGAAGCTCATGTCCCCATAAAGTCGCTCTGCCACGTCTGTAGGATGACCAGGGGCATTGTCTAACACCAGGAGGCACTTAAGTTCTAATTTCTTTTCAGTTAGGTAATCTTTCACATTGGGGGCAAATGCATGGTGTAACCAGTTATAGAAAAATTCCCTAGTGACCCATGCCTTACTGTTTGCCCTCCACAGCACACACAAATTATCCTTGAGGACATTCTTTTGCCTGAACGCTCTGGGAGTTTCAGAGTGATACACTAATAAAGGCTTCACTTTGCAATCACCAGTAGCATTGGCACACATGAGAAGAGTAAGCCTGTCTTTCATAGGCTTATGTCCTGGGAGTGCCTTTTCCTCCTGAGTAATGTAGGTCCTGCTTGGCATTTTCTTCCAGAACAGGCCTGTTTCATCACAATTAAACACTTGTTCAGGTTTCAGTCCTTCAGTTTCTATGTACTCCTTGAATTCCTGCACATATTTTTCAGCCGCTTTGTGGTCCGAACTGGCAGCCTCACCATGCCTTATCACACTATGGATGCCACTACGCTTCTTAAATCTCTCAAACCAACCTTTGCTGGCCTTAAATTCACTCACATCATCACTAGTTGCAGGCATTTTTTTAATTAAATCCTCATGCAACTTCCTAGCCTTTTCACATATGATCGCTTGAGAGACGCTATCTCCTGCTAGCTGTTTTTCATTTATCCACACCAATAAGAGTCTCTCAACATCTTCCATCACTTGCGATCTTTGTTTCGAAAACACAGTTAAACCTTTGGCAAGAACAGCTTCCTTGATTGTCTTTTTGGTGCCCACAATAGTAGCGATGGTTGATTGGGGTTTCTTGTACAACTTGACTAGGTCGGCGATACGCACTCCACTTTCATACTTATCAATGATCTCTTTCTTCATTTCAATGGGAATTCTCACCCTTATTGGTGTAGGGTTGGCACTAGAAGCTTTCTTGGGGCCCATGGTCACTTATTTTCCAGAAACAGCACCGAAAACACTGTAATAATACGAAATATTCCGAGTGTATGCTTGGATGTTACCGCGGAGGCTGGCTGGTAAACAATGGCACGGGCGGCACATGTGAGGCTGGCTGAGGGCGCACATTGGACGCGTCTTGGACGAAAATCGGTGAGCGGGTTTTTAATCGGTATGCGCGGCAAAAATTTTGCGATTAAAGTAAGCGGTATGCGAAATAATCGCTATGTGATGCCATCGTTATGCGGGGGTCCACTGTACTCAGATCACAACATAATTGAGGTTCAGACATGTATGCGTGGAGCCCCAGACCGACATATTGAGACTAGTCACGAGGGAGCATTCACCAAATTCAACTTCAATAACAAAAACATAAAGTGGGACCAAGTAAACCAAGTCCTAACCGATATAAGCTGGGAAGATATACTAAGCAACACAGACCCCAACGTATGCCTAGAACAGATTAACTTGGTGGCACTCGATGTATGCACAAGGCTTATTCCTCTAAGAAAAAGGAGGAGTAGATGTAAAATAGAAAGAGACAGGCGCTCCCTTTACAGGCGACGGAAAAGAATAACAGAGTGGCTAAAAGAGGTCAATATATCTGAAATGCGTAGGGAGACACTGCTCAGAGAAATAGCAAGCATCGAACTTAAGCTAAAGGAATCTTATAGGAGTCAGGAATCGCGGGAAGAACTAAAAGCCATAAATGAAATCGAAAGAAACCCAAAGTATTTCTTCTCCTATGCCAAATCAAAGTCGAGAACAACATCCAGTATTGGGCCCCTACTTAAACAAGATGGGTCCTACACAGATGACAGCAAGGAAATGAGTGAGCTACTCAAGTCCCAATATGACTCAGTTTTTAGCAAGCCGCTAACCAGACTGAGAGTCGAAGATCAAAATGAATTTTTTATGAGAGAGCCACAAAATTTGGTTAACACAAGCCTATCCGATGTTATCCTGACGCCAAATGACTTCGAACAGGCGATAAATGACATGCCCATGCACTCTGCCCCAGGGCCAGACTCATGGAACTCCGTGTTCATCAAGAACTGCAAGAAGCCCCTATCACGAGCCTTTTCCATCCTATGGAGAGGGAGCATGGACACGGGGGTCGTCCCACAGTTACTAAAAACAACAGACAGCCTCACACCACAAAGGGGGCAGTAAAGCAACAGCAAAGAACTACAGACCGATAGCACTAACATCCCATATCATAAAAATCTTTGAAAGGGTCCTAAGAAGCAAGATCACCACCCATCTAGAAACCCATCAGTTACACAACCCAGGGCAACATGGGTTTAGAACAGGTCGCTCCTGTCTGTCTCAACTATTGGATCACTACGACAAGGTCCTAAATGCACTAGAAGATAAAAAGAATGCAGATGTAATATATACAGACTTTGCAAAAGCCTTCGACAAGTGTGACCATGACGTAATAGCGCACAAAATGCGTGCTAAAGGAATAACAAGAAAAGTCGGTCGATGGATCTATAATTTCCTCACTAACAGAACACAGAGAGTAGTCGTCAACAGAGTAAAGTCCGAGGCAGCTACGGTGAAAAGCTCTGTTCTACAAGGCACAGTACTCGCTCCCATCTTGTTCCTCATCCTCATATCCGACATAGACAAGGATGTCAGCCACAGCACCGTGTCTTCCTTTGCAGATGACACCCGAATCTGCATGACAGTGTCTTCCATTGCAGACACTGCAAGGCTCCAGGCGGACATCAACCAAATCTTTCAGTGGGCTGCAGAAAACAATATGAAGTTCAACGATGAGAAATTTCAATTACTCAGATATGGTAAACACGAGGAAATTAAATCTTCATCAGAGTACAAAACAAATTCTGGCCACAAAATAGAGCGAAACACCAACGTCAAAGACCTGGGAGTGATCATGTCGGAGGATCTCACCTTCAAGGACCATAACATTGTATCAATCGCATCTGCTAGAAAAATGACAGGATGGATAATGAGAACCTTCAAAACTAGGGAGGCCAAGCCCATGATGACACTCTTCAGGTCACTTGTTCTATCTAGGCTAGAATATTGCTGCACACTAACAGCACCTTTCAAGGCAGGTGAAATTGCTGACCTAGAAAATGTACAGAGAACCTTCACGGCACGCATAACGGAGATAAAACACCTCAATTACTGGGAGCGCTTGAGGTTCCTAAACCTGTATTCCCTGGAACGCAGGCAGGAGAGATACATGATTATGTACACCTGGAAAATACTAGAGGGACTAGTACCGAACTTGCACACGAAAATCACTCACTACGAAAGCAAAAGACTTGGCAGACGATGCAACTCCCCCCAATGAAAAGCAGGGGTGTCACTAGCACGTTAAGAGACCATACAATAAGTGTCAGGGGCCCGAGACTGTTCAACTGCCTCCCAGCATACATAAGAGGGATTACCAACGGACCCCTGGCAGTCTTCAAGCTGGCACTGGACAAGCACCTAAAGTCGGTTCCTGACCAGCCGGGCTGTGGCTCGTATGTTGGTTTGCGTGCAGCCAGCAGTAACAGCCTGGTTGATCAGGCTCAGATTCACCAGGAGGCCTGGTCACAGACCGGGCCGCGGGGGCGTTGACCCCCGGAACTCTCTCCAGGTAAACTCCAGCCATGTTGTAAACGTTTTACTTCACGTCACATCAGCGGGTACATGACAACCACATGCCATAACTTGCTGTACAATAGCACGTTCATCACTATTACTCTTTGATGTAGCGTTAGTTGCGCCGCCCTCAAACCAGCAAGTCTTTTCAATACTCCATCCACTATTCGCACTGAATTCACCTCTTGTATCTCTCACCGTGTATCTCTCACATAAACTATCCCACATATCAATAGTTGATCCACCACATTCCAGCCACCCCCTACCACCTCATCCCCATGTGTACTATCCCTTAGGTCCAGAAACTTAGTCTTCTCAACATTAATTTTCATCCCTGAAGCCTCCCCAAACACATCCACCACCTTACCCACCCTAAGCAAGTCCCTATTACCTCTCACCAAAACAGTCATGTCATCCACATAACCTACAATACCAGCCCCCCTCCCCCCATTCATTACCCTCCCCACCTCCGGCAACACACCTCCAAATAGCCCTATAAAATGGGTCCTGTATAGATGCAAACAATATTTGCGATAGTGGGCAACCTTGGCGCAGTCCCCGTCGCATCTGTATTCTAACTCCTAGCCTCCTGTTAACCTGCACCCTCATCGACGCCCCCCTGATACAATAATTTTGCCCAAGATATTTTTTCTTCCCCAAAACCTTGCCAATGCATGAACCTCCATAACGCTTCCCTTTCCACACTATCATAAGCAGCCTTCCAGTCTAACGTCAATACACCCCCATCACCCAACTCCCCCCCCCCCCCGTTTCTCTATAAATTCTTGAATCATGCCATGCCCTTCATACATTGACCTTCCTGGCACCCCATATTGCCCCCTATCAATTACCTTGCCTATCACCCTCTTGATTCTGTTCCCTAATATTCTCGCGAACAACTTATAATCTCCATACATAAGCAAAAGTGCCCGATAATCCATTACCGTTGGCTGCTCCCCTTTCGGTACCAACACCACAACGGCCATCCATTGCTGCTCTCCCATTACCGCAGCCGCCTTAAGTATGTTAAACAACCTTACTAAAAAAAACCTTCAGAACTCCCCAATTCTTTAAGTAAAAATCATTTGGCAGCACATCTATACCCGGTGCCTTTCCCAAGCTCACTCCTGACAACGCCTGCCAAATCTCACACTCCGTAATCGGCCCACCTAATGCCTCCTGATCTTGGCCATCAAGCTCATACTGCACATACCCTCCCATTTCCCCCAATGCCACTTCACGGATGCCCATGCTTTGTGTATATGACTAAAACCAAGCGTCTACATATCCACTCATACCCTCCATCATTACTAATTCTTGACCAGCTCTATACCCTTCCATCCCTACATGTACGTTTAACCCCATCATCTCCATCATCACTCTCCTCTTTCTCTGGCCCCTTAACACGCAAGCTGACGGCCAATCACCCCATAGCACTTCTTCCAATCCTCCCATAATTTGCACACCATCAAAACGCTCGTTTTGCAATATCCTAATACTCTCCTTTAAACCCTCAATGTCCTGCACTGGATAGCTTGCTCCTCCTCGTGCATAACAGTCACACAGCTGCCCTTCAAGATATCTTTGAAACCCTTACTTTAACCGATTATTTTCCCTCCCACGACAAATATAATATTCTTTGATGCGAGTTTTAGCCACCGAATCCCACCAACTTACCAGAGCATCATCCCCCGGTGCCTCATCCACCAACCGTTCTCACAATTGCACAAAAGACTGACGACATTCCTCTCCCTGCAACAGCTTCACATTTAACTTCCAATAACCTTGACCCCCTTCTAGGCAATCCCTCCCATTCTAGGTCCACCAGTACTCCCCTGTGATCCGAAAAAACCGCGTCCACCACACGCACTCTGCTCACTATTACTGTTCGGGGCACGTGCAAGCGATCGAGCCTAGCCGCATATCCACATCTAACAAAAGTATGTTCTACAGCCCCACCCCCCCAATGTCCATTAACCCCACCCCATTTAATAATTCCCCCCCAAATCCCCGAACAATACCCTGCCCCTCTAGGTTCCACGTCCTTACGCCTTATCACACAATTCCAATCACCACCAATTACAGCTACACCCGGCAAAGCATGCAAATAATATACTAGGACATCCTTCACAAATTTATTCTTAATACACACATCTCCCTCTGCCGGAACATACACACACACCAAATTCATCTGTACCCTGCCCCACCACCCATCCACACGAATCACCCTCCCCTCTCCACCCTCACAATGCCTCACTACGAACGGGCTAGTTTCCCTTACCAGGATGGCAACTCCTCCTTTTAACCTTATCGCATGCTCCACATACACATTATACCCATTCACCTTCAACTCATAGCCTGGTCTGTGTTCCTGCACAAACACCACATCAACATTATTACGCACCAAATATTCACTAAACCATACACACTTTCTCTCTGATCGCAATCCATTAATGTTCAATGTCATGCACTTGAAGCCTACAGAGTGGTTTTTCTTCTTGACCCTGGTACTGTCTTGCCACCAGATCATTTCATGATGCCTCGATCCCTCTCCTTCCCTTTAGGAACGCTCTTGACGAACTCCTGCCCCTTAGGGCCGCTGGGTCCTCTCTGCGTAACTTCCACCCAGGATTTTTTTCCCAGTGCGCTTAGCAGGCGTGAGCACTTCCTCGGAGTCAGATAGCGCAGCAGCGCGCTTCCGTGATGCTCCCTCTGCTTGCATCATGTCATCTGTTACAATGTCCCTGTGGACCTCCACCTCCACCGCTTGCATCATCAAGACATTCATATCACACTGCGCGACTGCTTATCCTGTTCCACGCCCTGATCCACAGCAGGCCCAAGAACTAGATCTGGACTCCCAACCTGCCCAATTCTCTTGCCATCCAATAACACATTTAAAGCCTTGGCTAATGAGTCTTCCACGTCGCTATCACTCACATCCGGGGTGTTCTCTTCCAACACCTGAGCTACGTTCAATGAAGGGGTGTCCCCCTACCCTCACAAATATAGGTAATGAGGTTGAAGATGTATGGGGTAGGTTTAAGAACGTAATGTTAGAGTGTTCAACAGAAGTTTGTGGTTACAGGAAAGTGAGTGCGGGAGGGAAGAATAGCGATTGATGGAATGATGAGGTAGAGAGAGAAGCAAGAGAGAAAAAGTTAGTACAGTGGACCCCCGGTTAACGATTTTAATCCGTGCAAGAGGGGTAATTGTTATGCGAAATAATCGTTATGTGAATGAATTTTCCCCATAAGAAATATTTTTTTATTTTTTTTTATTATCACACCGGCCGATTCCCACCAAGGCAGGGTGGCCCGAAAAAGAAAAACTTTCACCATCATTCACTCCATCACTGTCTTGCCAGAAGGGTGCTTTACACTACAGTTTTTAAACTGCAACATTAACACCCCTCCTTCAGAGTGCAGGCACTGTACTTCCCATCTCCAGGACTCAAGTCCGGCCTGCCGGTTTCCCTGAATCCCTTCATAAATGTTACTTTGCTCACACTCCAACAGCACGTCAAGTATTAAAAACCATTTGTCTCCATTCACTCCTATCAAACACGCTCACGCATGCCTGCTGGAAATAAGAAATAATGGAAATAAAATTAATCCGTGCAAGACACCCAAAAGTATGAAAAAAAAATTTTTTTTACCACATGAAATATTAATTTTAATACACACAAACTGAAAAAGGCATGCACACTTACATGACACTTACTTTTATTGAAGATCTGGTGATGACTGATGGGATGGGAGGAGGGGAGAGTGTGTGTTAGTGTTTAGAAGGGGAATCCCCTTCCATTAGGACTTGAGGTAGTAAGTCCTTTTCTGGGGTTACTTCCCTTCTTTTTTTAATGCCACTAGGGCCAGCTTCAGAGTCACTGGACTTCTTTCGCACAAGATATCTGTCCATAGTGGCCTGTACCTCTCGTTCCTTTATCACTTCCCTAAAGTGTTTCACAACATTGTCAGTGTACAGGTTGCCAACACGGCTTGCAATAGCTGTGTGAGGGTGATTTTCATCCATGAAGGTTTGCACTTCAAGCCACTTTGCACAGATTTCCTTTATCTTTGTAGTAGGCAACTTCTTCAATTTCTCTCTCCCCTCCTCTGAACCAGTTTCCCCAGGTCTGGCCTCTTGCTCTTGAAGTTGATCTATCAGCTCATCAGTGGTTAGTTCTTCATTGTCCTCCTCCACCAACTCTTCCACATCCTCCCCACTAACCTCCAACCCCAAGGACTTTCCCAATGCCACAATGGATTCCTCAACTGGCATAATCCTCTCAGGGTTAGCCTCAAACCCTTCAAAATCCCTTTTGTCTACACATTCTGGCCACAGTTTCTTCCAAGCAGAGTTCAAGGTCCTCTTAGTCACTTCCTCCCAAGCCTTACCTATAAGGTTTACACAATTGAGGATATTAAAGTGATCTCTCCAAAACTCTCTTAGAGTCAGTTGAGTTTCTGAGGTCATTACAAAGCACCTTTCAAACAGAGCTTTTGTGTACAGTTTCTTGAAGTTGGAAATAACCTGCTGGTCCATGGGCTGCAGGAGAGGAGTGGTATTAGGAGGCAAAAACTTGATGTTAATGAATTTCATGTCCCCATAAAGTCGCTCTGCCACGTCTGTAGGATGACCAGGGGCATTGTCTAACACCAGGAGGCACTTAAGTTCTAATTTCTTTTCAGTTAGGTAATCTTTCACATTGGGGGCAAATGCATGGTGTAACCAGTTATAGAAAAATTCCCTAGTGACCCATGCCTTACTGTTTGCCCTCCACAGCACACACAAATTATCCTTGAGGACATTCTTTTGCCTGAACGCTCTGGGAGTTTCAGAGTGATACACTAATAAAGGCTTCACTTTGCAATCACCAGTAGCATTGGCACACATGAGAAGAGTAAGCCTGTCTTTCATAGGCTTATGTCCTGGGAGTGCCTTTTCCTCCTGAGTAATGTAGGTCCTGCTTGGCATTTTCTTCCAGAACAGGCCTGTTTCATCACAATTAAACACTTGTTCAGGTTTCAGTCCTTCAGTTTCTATATACTCCTTGAATTCCTGCACATATTTTTCAGCTGCTTTGTGGTCCGAACTGGCAGCCTCACCATGCCTTATCACACTATGGATGCCACTACGCTTCTTAAATCTCTCAAACCAACCTTTGCTGGCCTTAAATTCACTCACATCATCACTAGTTGCAGGCCTTTTTTTAATTAAATCCTCATGCAACTTCCTAGCCTTTTCACATATGATCGCTTGAGAGACGCTATCTCCTGCTAGCTGTTTTTCATTTATCCACACCAATAAGAGTCTCTCAACATCTTCCATCACTTGCGATCTTTGTTTCGAAAACACAGTTAAACCTTTGGCAACAACAGCTTCCTTGATTGTCTTTTTGGTGCCCACAATAGTACCGATGGTTGATTGGGGTTTCTTGTACAACTTGACTAGGTCGGCAATACGCACTCCACTTTCATACTTATCAATGATCTCTTTCTTCATTTCAATGGGTATCCTTACCCTTATTGGTGTACGGTTGGCACTAGAAGCTTTCTTGGGGCCCATGGTCACTTATTTTCCAGAAACACCACCGAAAACACTGTAATAATACGAAATATTCCGAGTGTATGCTTGGATGTTAGCGCGGAGGCTGCCTGGTAAACAATGGCATGGGCGGCACATGTGAGGCTGGGTGAGGGCGCACATTGGACGCGTCTCGGACGAAAATCGGTGAGCGGGTTTTTAATCGGTATGCGCGGCAAAAATTTTGCGATTAAAGTAAGCGGTATGCGAAATAATCGCTATGTGATGCCATCGTTATGCGGGGGTCCACTGTATATGAGAGGTTTTTGCAAAGTAGCAGTAATGCAAGGAGGGAGGAGTATATGGAGAGAAAAAAGAGACGTAAAGAGAGTGGTGAAGGAATGTAATAAGAGAGAAAATGATAGAGTTGGTCAGATGTTATCAACAAATTTCGAGGAATATAAGAAAAAGTTTTGGATTGAGATTAATAAGTCGAGAAAGCCTAAGAAATGAATGGATTTGATAGATAAAAAATAGGAAAGAAGAGTTATGAAATGGGTAGTTCGTGAGGCAGTGGATAGAATGAAATGGGGTAAGGCTGCTGGGATTGATGGGATAAAGACAGAAATGTTAGAAGCATTTGGGGATATAGTTTTGGAGTGGTTAGTGCTTTTATATAATAAATGTATGGAAGAAGGTAGGTACCTAGGGATTGACAGTGTAAAAATTATAGGGGGAATAAGTCTGTTGAGTATACCTGGTAAGTCTGAGAGAGTTATTATTGAAAGAATTAAGAGTAAGGTGGAAAGCAGGATAGCAGATGAACAATGAGGTTTTAGGAAGGGCAGGAGGTATGTAGAGCAAGTGATTGCAGAGAAACATATAAGTTAACATTATTTAGATAAGGATAAAGAGGTTTTTGTGGCATTTATAGGTTTTGAAAAGTCGTATAGGAGGAATAACATCTTGTAGGAGTGAGGAAGAGCCAGTTGTGAGTGTGGGGGAAGTTCGTGACACAGTAGGTAAAATGAAAGGGGGTAAGGCAGCCGGGATTGATGGGATAAAGATAGAAATGTTAAAAGCAGGTGGGGATATAGTTTTGGAGTGGTTGGTGCAATTATTTAATAAATGTATGGAAGAGGGTAAGGTACCTAGGGATTGGCAGAGAGCATGCATAGTTCCTTTGTATAAAGGCAAAGGGGACAAAAGAGAGTGCAAAAATTATAGGGGGATAAGTCTGTTGAGTATACCTGGTAAAGAGTATGGTAGAGTTATTATTGAAAGAATTAAGAGTAAGACGGAGAATAGGATAGCAGATGAACAAGGAGGCTTTAGGAAAGGTAGGGGTTGTGTGGACCAGGTGTTTACAGTGAAACATATAAGTGAACAGTATTTAGATAAGGCTAAAGAGGTCTTTGTGGCATTTATGGATTTGGAAAAGGCGTATGACAGGGTGGATAGGGGGGCAATGTGGCAGATGTTGCAGGTGTATGGTGTAGGAGGTAGGTTACTGAAAGCAGTGAAGAGTTTTTACGAGGATAGTGAGGCTCAAGTTAGAGTATGTAGGAAAGAGGGAAATTATTTCCCAGTAAAAGTAGGCCTTAGACAAGGATGTGTGATGTCACCGTGGTTGTTTAATATATTTATAGATGGGGTTGTAAGAGAAGTAAATGCGAGGGTCTTGGAAAGAGGCGTGGAGTTAAAAGATAAAGAATCACACATAAAGTGGGAGTTGTCACAGTTGCTCTTTGCTGATGACACTGTGCTCTTGGGAGATTCTGAAGAGAAGTTGCAGAGATTGGTGGATGAATTTGGTAGGGTGTGCAAAAGAAGAAAATTAAAAGTGAATACAGGAAAGAGTAAGGTTATGAGGATAACAAAAAGATTAGGTGATGAAAGATTGGATATCAGATTGGAGGGAGAGAGTATGGAGGAGGTGAAAGTATTCAGATATTTGGGAGTGGACGTGTCAGCGGATGGGTCTATGAAAGATGAGGTGAATCATAGAATTGATGAGGGGAAAAGGGTGAGTGGTGCACTTAGGAGTCTGTGGAGACAAAGAACTTTGTCCTTGGAGGCAAAGAGGGGAATGTATGAGAGTATAGTTTTACCAACGCTCTTATATGGGTGTGAAGCATGGGTGATGAATGTTGCAGCGAGGAGAAGGCTGGAGGCAGTGGAGATGCCATGTCTGAGGGCAATGTGTGGTGTGAATATAATGCAGAGAATTCGTAGTTTGGAAGTTAGGAGGAGGTGCGGGATTACCAAAACTGTTGTCCAGAGGGCTGAGGAAGGGTTGTTGAGGTGGTTCGGACATGTAGAGAGAATGGAGCGAAACAGAGTGACTTCAAGAGTGTATCAGTCTGTAGTGGAGGGAAGGCGGGGTAGGGGTCGGCCTAGGAAAGGTTGGAGGGAGGGGGTAAAGGAGGTTTTGTGTGCGAGGGGCTTGGACTTCCAGCAGGCATGCGTGAGCGTGTTTGATAGGAGTGAATGGAGACAAATGGTTTTTAATACTTGACGTGCTGTTGGAGTGTGAGCAAAGTAACATTTATGAAGGGGTTCAGGGAAACAGGCAGGCCGGACTTGAGTCCTGGAGATGGGAAGTACAGTGCCTGCACTCTGAAGGAGGGGTGTTAATGTTGCAGTTTAAAAACTGTAGTGTAAAGCACCCTTCTGGCAAGACAGTGATGGAGTGAATGATGGTGAAAGTTTTTCTTTTTCGGGCCACCCTGCCTTGGTGGGAATCGGCCAGTGTGATAAAAAAAAAATAATGGTACAATGAATGAATCAAAGTGACAGGAGTGGAGGTAACAACAGAACATACATGGAGTGGAGGTAACAACAGATCATACATGGAGTGGAGGTAACAACAGATCATACATGGAGTGGAGGTAACAACAGATCATACATGGAGTGGAGGTAACAACAGATCATACATGGAGTGGAGGTAACAACAGATCATACATGGAGTGGAGGTAACAGATCATACATGGAGTGGAGGTAACAACAGATCATACATGGAGTAGAGGTAACAGACCATACATGGAGTGGAGGTAACAGCAGATCATACATGGAGTGGAGGTAACAACAGATCATACATGGAGTGGAGGTAACAACAGATCATACATGGAGTGGAGGTAACAATAGATCATACATGGAGTGGAGGTAACAACAGATCATACATGGAGTGGAGGTAACAACAGATCATACATGGAGTGGAGGTAACAACAGATCATACATGGAGTGGAGGTAACAACAGATCATACATGGAGTGGAGGTAACAACAGATCATACATGGAGTGGAGGTAACAACAGATCATACATGGAGTGGAGGTAACAACAGATCATACATGGAGTGGAGGTAACAACAGATCATACATGGAGTGGAGGTAACAACAGATCATACATGGAGTGGAGGTAACAACAGATCATACATGGAGTGGAGGTAACATGGACAGATCATACATGGAGCGGAGGTAACAACAGATCATACATGGAGTGGAGGTAACAACAGATCATACATGGAGTGGAGGTAACAACAGATCATACATGGAGTGGAGGTAACAACAGATCATACATGGAGTGGAGGTAACAACAGATCATACATGGAGTGGAGGTAACAACAGATCATACATGGAGTGGAGGTAACAACAGATCATACATGGAGTGGAGGTAACAACAGATCATACATGGAGTGGAGGTAACAACAGATCATACATGGAGTGGAGGTAAATCATACATGGAGTGGAGGTAACAACAGATCATTCATGGAGTGGAGGTAACAACAGATCATACATGGAGTGGAGGTAACAACAGATCATACATGGAGTGGAGGTAACAACAGATCATACATGGAGTGGAGGTAATAACAGATCATACATGGAGTGGAGGTAACAGATCATACATGGAGTGGAGGTAACAACAGATCATACATGGAGTGGAGGTAACAACAGATCATACATGGAGTGGAGGTAACAACAGATCATACATGGAGTGGAGGTAACAACAGATCATACATGGAGTGGAGGTAACAACATAACATACATGGAGTGGAGGTAACAACAGAACATACATGGAGTGGAGGTAACAACAGATCATACATGGAGTGGAGGTAACAGATCATACATGGAGCGGAGGTAACAACAGAACATACATGGAGTGGAGGTAACAACAGATCATACATGGAGTGGAGGTAACAACAGATCATACATGGAGTGGAGGTAACAACAGATCATACATGGAGTGGAGGTAACAACAGATCATACATGGAGTGGAGGTAACAACAGATCATACATGGAGTGGAGGTAACAACAGATGGAGGTAACATACATGGAGTGGAGGTAACAACAGATCATACATGGAGTGGAGGTAACAACAGATCATACATGGAGTGGAGGTAACAACAGATCATACATGGAGTGGAGGTAACAACAGATCATACATGGAGTGGAGGTAACAACAGATCATACATGGAGTGGAGGTAACAACAGATCATACATGGAGTGGAGGTAACAACAGATCATACATGGAGTGGAGGTAACAACAGATCATACATGGAGTGGAGGTAACAACAGATCATACATGGAGTGGAGGTAACAACAGATCATACATGGAGTGGAGGTAACAACAGATCATACATGGAGTGGAGGTAACAACAGATCATACATGGAGTGGAGGTAACAACAGATCATACATGGAGTGGAGGTAACAACAGATCATACATGGAGTGGAGGTAACAACAGATCATACATGGAGTGGAGGTAACAGATCATACATGGAGTGGAGGTAACAACAGATCATACATGGAGTGGAGGTAACAACAGATCATACATGGAGTGGAGGTAACAACAGATCATACATGGAGTGGAGGTAACAACAGATCATACATGGAGTGGAGGTAACAACAGATCATACATGGAGTGGAGTTAACAAAAGATCATACATGGAGTGGAGGTAACAACAGATCATACATGGAGTGGAGGTAACAACAGATCATACATGGAGTGGAGGTAACAACAGATCATACATGGAGTGGAGGTAACAACAGATCATACATGGAGTGGAGGTAACAACAGATCATACATGGAGTGGAGGTAACAACAGATCATACATGGAGTGGAGGTAACAACAGATACATACATGGAGTGGAGGTAACAACAGATCATACATGGAGTGGAGGTAACAACAGATCATACATGGAGTGGAGGTAACAACAGATCATACATGGAGTGGAGGTAACAACAGATCATACATGGAGTGGAGGTAACAACAGATCATACATGGAGTGGAGGTAACATCATACATGGGGTGGAGGTAACAGATCATACATGGAGTGGAGGTAACAACAGATCATACATGGAGTGGAGGTAACAACAGATCATACATGAAGTGGAGGTAACAACAGATCATACATGGAGTGGAGGTAACAGATCATACATGGAGTGGAGGTAACAACAGATCATACATGGAGTGGAGGTAACAACAGATCATACATGGAGTGGAGGTAACAGATCATACATGGAGTGGAGGTAACAACAGATCATACATGGAGTGGAGGTAACAACAGATCATACATGGAGTGGAGGTAACAACAGATACATGGAGTGGAGGTAACAACAGATCATACATGGAGTGGAGGTAACAACAGATCATACATGGAGTGGAGGTAACAACAGATCATACATGGAGTGGAGGTAACAACAGAACATACATGGAGTGGAGGTAACAACAGATCATACATGGAGTGGAGGTAACAACAGATCATACATGGAGCGGAGGTAACAAGAGAACATACATGGAGTGGAGGTAACAACAGATCATACATGGAGTGGAGGTAACAACAGATCATACATGGAGTGGAGGTAACAACAGATCATACATGGAGTGGAGGTAACAACAGATCATACATGGAGTGGAGGTAACAACAGATCATACATGGAGTGGAGGTAACAACAGAACATACATGGAGTGGAGGTAACAACAGATCATACATGGAGTGGAGGTAACAACAGGTCATACATGGAGTGGAGGTAACAACAGAACATACATGGAGTGGAGGTAACAACAGAACATACATGGAGTGGAGGTAACAACAGATCATACATGGAGTGGAGGTAACAACAGATCATACATGGAGTGGAGGTAACAACAGATCATACATGGAGTGGAGGTAACAACAGATCATACATGGAGTGGAGGTAACAACATATACATGGAGTGGAGGTAACAACAGAACATACATGGAGTGGAGGTAACAACAGATCATACATGGAGTGGAGGTAACAACAGATCATACATGGAGTGGAGGTAACAACAGATCATACATGGAGTGGAGGTAACAACAGATCATACATGGAGTGGAGGTAACAGATCATACATGGAGTGGAGGTAACAGATCATACATGAAGTGGAGGTAACAACAGATCATACATGGAGTGGAGGTAACAACAGATCATACATGGAGTGGAGGTAACAACAGAGTCATACATGGAGTGGAACAACAGGTAACAACAGATCATACATGGAGTGGAGGTAACAACAGATCATACATGGAGTGGAGGTAACAACAGATCATACATGATCATACATGGAGTGGAGGTAACAATCATACAGATCATACATGGAGTGGAGGTAACAACAGAACATACATGGAGTGGAGGTAACAGATCATACATGGAGTGGAGGTAACAACAGATCATACATGGAGTGGAGGTAACAACAGATCATACATGGAGTGAAGGTAACAAAGATCATACATGGAGTGGAGGTAACAACAGATCATACATGGAGTGGAGGTAACAACAGATCATACATGGAGTGGAGGTAACAACAGATCATACATGGAGTGGAGGTAACAACAGATCATACATGGAGTGGAGGTAACAACAGATCATACATGGAGTGGAGGTAACAGATCATACATGGAGTGGAGGTAACAACAGATCATACATGGAGTGGAGGTAACAGATCATACATGGAGTGGAGGTAACAACAGAACATACATGGAGTGGAGGTAACAACAGATCATACATGGAGTGGAGGTAACAACAGATCATACATGGAGTGGAGGTAACAGATCATACATGGAGTGGAGGTAACAACAGATCATACATGGAGTGGAGGTAACAGAACATACATGGAGTGGAGGTAACAACAGATCATACATGGAGTGGAGGTAACAACAGATCATACATGGAGTGGAGGTAACAACAGATCATACATGGAGTGGAGGTAACAACAGATCATACATGGAGTGGAGGTAACAACAGATCATACATGGAGTGGAGGTAACAACAGATCATACATGGAGTGGAGGTAACAACAGATCATACATGGAGTGGAGGTAACAACAGATCATACATCATACATGGAGTGGAGGTAACAGATCATACATGGAGTGGAGGTAACAACAGATCATACATGGAGTGGAGGTAACAACAGATCATACATGGAGTGGAGGTAACAGATCATACATGGAGTGGAGGTAACAACAGATCATACATGGAGTGGAGGTAACAACAGATCATACATGGAGTGGAGGTAACAACAGATCATACATGGAGTGGAGGTAACAACAGATCATACATGGAGTGGAGGTAACAACAGATCATACATGGAGTGGAGGTAACAACAGATCATACATGGAGTGGAGGTAACAACAGATCATACATGGAGTGGAGGTAACAACAGATCATACATGGAGTGGAGGTATACAGATCATACATGGAGTGGAGGTAACAACAGATCATATGGAGTGGAGGTAACATGGAGTGGAGGTAACAACAGATCATACATGGAGTGGAGGTAACATATACATGGAGTGGAGGTAACAACAGATCATACATGGAGTGGAGGTAACAACAGATCATACATGGAGTGGAGGTAACAACAGATCATACATGATCATACATGGAGTGGAGGTAACAACAGATCATACATGGAGTGGAGGTAACAACAGATCATACATGGAGTGGAGGTAACAACAGATCATACATGGAGTGGAGGTAACAACAGATCATACATGGAGTGGAGGTAACAACAGATCATACATGGAGTGGAGGTAACAACAGATCATACATGGAGTGGAGGTAACAGATCATACATGGAGTGGAGGTAACAACAGATCATATATGGAGTGGAGGTACAAGATCATACATGGAGTGGAGGTAACAACAGATCATACATGGAGTGGAGGTAACAACAGATCATACATGGAGTGGAGGTAACAACAGATCATACATGGAGTGGAGGTAACAACAGATCATACATGGAGTGGAGGTAACAACAGATCATACATGGAGTGGAGGTAACAACAGATCATACATGGAGTGGAGGTAACAACAGATCATACATGGAGTGGAGGTAACAACAGATCATACATGGAGTGGAGGTAACAACAGATCATACATGGAGTGGAGGTAACAACAGATCATACATGGAGTGGAGGTAACAACAGATCATACATGGAGTGGAGGTAACAACAGATCATACATGGAGTGGAGGTAACAACAGATCATACATGGAGTGGAGGTAACAACAGATCATACATGGAGTGGAGGTCATACATGGAGTGGAGGTAACAGATCATACATGGAGTGGAGGTAACAACAGATCATACATGGAGTGGAGGTAACAACAGATCATACATGGAGTGGAGGTAACAACAGATCATACATGGAGTGGAGGTAACAATCATACATGGAGTGGAGGTAACATCATACATGGAGTGTAGGTAACAACAGAACATACATGGAGTGGAGGTAACACCAGATCATACATGGAGTGGAGGTAACAACAGATCATACATGGAGTGGAGGTAACAACAGATCATACATGGAGTGGAGGTAACAACTGATCATACATGGAGTGGAGGTAACAACAGATCATACATGGAGTGGAGGTAACAACAGATCATACATGGAGTGGAGGTAACAACAGATCATACATGGAGTGGAGGTAACAACAGATCATACATGGAGTGGAACAACAGATCATACATGGAGTGGAACAACAGAGTGGAGGTAACATACATGGAGTGGAGGTAACAACAGAACATACATGGAGTGGAGGTAGCAACAGATCATACATGGAGTGGAGGTAACAACAGATCATACATGGAGTGGAGGTAACAACAGATCATACATGGAGTGGAGGTAACAACAGATCATACATGGAGTGGAGGTAACAACAGATCATACATGGAGTGGAGGTAACAACAGATCATACATGGAGTGGAGGTAACAACAGATCATACATGGAGTGGAGGTAACAACAGATCATACATGGAGTGGAGGTAACAACAGATCATACATGGAGTGGAGGTAACAACAGATCATACATGGAGTGGAGGTAACAACAGATCATACATGGAGTGGAGGTAACAACAGAACATACATGGAGTGGAGGTAACATCATACATGGAGTGGAGGTAACAACAGATCATACATGGAGTGGAGGTAACAACAGATCATACATGGAGTGGAGGTAACAACAGATCATACATGGAGTGGAGGTAACAACATCATACATGAGTCATATACATGGAGTGGAGGTAACAACAGATCATACATGGAGTGGAGGTAACAACAGATACATACATGGAGTGGAGGTAACAACAGATCATACATGGAGTGGAGGTAACAACAGATCATACATGGAGTGGAGGTAACAACATACATGGAGTGGAGGTAACATCATACATGGAGTGGAGGTAACAACAGATCATACATGGAGTGGAGGTAACAACATACATGGATCAACAGATCATACATGGAGTGGAGGTAACAACAGATCATACATGGAGTGGAGGTAACAACAGATCATACATGGAGTGGAGGTAACAACAGATCATACATGGAGTGGAGGTAACAACAGATCATACATGGAGTGGAGGTAACAACAGATCATACATGGAGTGGAGGTAACAACAGATCATACATGGAGTGGAGGTAACAACAGATCATACATGGAGTGGAGGTAACAACAGATCATACATGGAGTGGAGGTAACAACAGATCATACATGGAGTGGAGGTAACAACAGATCATACATGGAGTGGAGGTAACAACAGATCATACATGGAGTGGAGGTAACAACAGATCATACATGGAGTGGAGGTAACAACAACAGATCATACATGGAGTGGAGGTAACAACAGATCATACATGGAGTGGAGGTAACAACAGATCATACATGGAGTGGAGGTAACAACAGATCATACATGGAGTGGAGGTAACAACAGATCATACATGGAGTGGAGGTAACAACAGATCATACATGGAGTGGAGGTAACAACAGATCATACATGGAGTGGAGGTAACAACAGATCATACATGGAGTGGAGGTAACAACAGATCATACATGGAGTGGAGGTAACAACAGATCATACATGGAGTGGAGGTAACAACAGATCATACATGGAGTGGAGGTAACAACAGATCATACATGGAGTGGAGGTAATAACAGATCATACATGGAATGGAGGTAACAATACATGATGGATACATGGAGTGGAGGTAACAACAGATCATACATGGAGTGGAGGTAACAACAGATCATACATGGAGTGGAGGTAACAACAGATCATACATGGAGTGGAGGTAACAACAGATCATACATGGAGTGGAGGTAACAACAGATCATACATGGAGTGGAGGTAACAACAGATCATACATGGAGTGGAGGTAACAGATCATACATGGAGTGGAGGTAACAACAGATCATACATGGAGTGGAGGTAACAACAGATCATACATGGAGTGGAGGTAACAACAGATCATACATGGAGTGGAGGTAACAACAGATCATACATGGAGTGGAGGTAACAACAGATCATACATGGAGTGGAGGTAACAACAGATCATACATGGAGTGGAGGTAACAACAGATCATACATGGAGTGGAGGTAACAACAGATCATACATGGAGTGGAGGTAACAACAGATCATACATGGAGTGGAGGTAACAACAGATCATACATGGAGTGGAGGTAACAACAGATCATACATGGAGTGGAGGTAACAACAGATCGTACATGGAGTGGAGGTAACAACAGATCATACATGGAGTGGAGGTAACAACAGATCATACATGGAGTGGAGGTAACAACAGATCATACATGGAGTGGAGGTAACAACAGATCATACATGGAGTGGAGGTAACAACAGATCATACATGGAGTGGAGGTAACAACAGATCATACATGGAGTGGAGGTAACAACAGATCATACATGGAGTGGAGGTAACAACAGATCATACATGGAGTGGAGGTAACAAGTGGAGGTAACAGATCATGGACATGGAGTGGAGGTAACAACAGATCATACATGGAGTGGAGGTAACAACAGATCATACATGGAGTGGAGGTAACAACATACATGAGTGGAGGTAACATCATACATGGAGTGGAGGTAACAACAGATCATATACATGGAGTGGAGGTAACAACAGATCATACATGGAGTGATCATACATGGAGTGGAGGTAACAACAGATCATACATGGAGTGGAGGTAACAACAGATCATGGAGTGGAGGTAACATGGAGTGGAGGTAACAACAGATCATACATGGAGTGAAGGTAACAACAGATCATACATGGAGTGGAGGTAACAACAGATCATACACGGAGTGGAGGTAACAACAGATCATACATGGAGTGGAGGTAACATACATGGAGTGGAGGTAACAACAGATCATACATGAGTGGAGGTAACATCACATGGAGTGGAGGTATCAACAGATCATACATGGAGTGGAGGTAACAACAGATCATACATGGAGTGGAGGTAACAACAGATCATACATGGAGTGGAGGTAACAACAGATCATACATGGAGTGGAGGTAACAACAGATCATACATGGAGTGGAGGTAACAACAGATCATACATGGAGTGGAGGTAACAACATACATGGAGTGGAGGTAATAACATCATACATGGAGTGGAGGTAACAACAGATCATACATGGAGTGGAGGTAACAACAGATCATACATGGAGTGGAGGTAACAACAGATCATACATGGAGCGGAGGTAACAACAGATCATACATGGAGTGGAGGTAACAACAGATCATACATGGAGTGGAGGTAACAACAGATCATACATGGAGTGGAGGTAACAACAGATCATACATGGAGTGGAGGTAACAACAGATCATACATGGAGTGGAGGTAACAGATCATACATGGAGTGGAGGTAACAACAGATCATACATGGAGTGGAGGTAACAACAGATCATACATGGAGTGGAGGTAACAACAGATCATACATGGAGTGGAGGTAACAACAGATCATACATGGAGTGGAGGTAACAACAGATCATACATGGAGTGGAGGTAACAACAGATCATACATGGAGTGGAGGTAACAACAGATCATACATGGAGTGGAGGTAACAACAGATCATACATGGAGTGGAGGTAACAACAGATCATACATGGAGTGGAGGTAACAACAGATCATACATGGAGTGGAGGTAACAACAGATCATACATGGAGTGGAGGTAACAACAGATCATACATGGAGTGGAGGTAACAACAGATCATACATGGAGTGGAGGTAACAACAGATCATACATGGAGTGGAGGTAACAGATCATACATGGAGTGGAGGTAACAACAGATCATACATGGAGTGGAGGTAACAACAGATCATACATGGAGTGGAAGTAACAACAGATCATACATGTAAACAACAGAACATCATACATGGAGTGGAGGTAACAACAGATCATACATGGAGTGGAGTGTAACAACAGATCATACATGGAGTGGAGGTAACAACAGATCATACATGGAGTGGAGGTAACAACAGATCATACATGGAGTGGAGGTAACAGATCATACATGGAGTGGAGGTAACAACAGATCATACATGGAGTGGAGGTAACAACAGATCATACATGGAGTGGAGGAAACAACAGATCATACATGGAGTGGAGGTAAGAACAGATCATACATGGAGTGGAGGTAACAACAGATCATACATGGAGTGGAGGTAACAACATATACATGGAGTGGAGGTAACAACAGATCATACATGGAGTGGAGGTACCAACAGATCATACATGGAGTGGAGGTAACAACAGATCATACATGGAGTGGAGGTAACAACAGATCATACATGGAGTGGAGATCATATATGGAGTGGAGGTAACAACAGATCATACATGGAGTGGAGGTAACAACAGATCATACATGGAGTGGAGGTAACAACAGATCATACATGGAGTGGAGGTAACAACAGAGTGGAGGTAACATACATGGAGTGGAGGTAACAACAGATCATACATGGAGTGGAGGTAACAACAGATCATACATGGAGTGGAGGTAACAACAGATCATACATGGAGTGGAGGTAACAACAGATCATACATGGAGTGGAGGTAACAACAGATCATATCATACATGGAGTGGAGGTAACAACAGATCATACATGGAGTGGAGGTAACAACAGATCATACATGGAGTGGAGGTAACAACAGATCATACATGGAGTGGAGGTAACAACAGATCATACATGGAGTGGAGGTAACAACAGAACATACATGGAGTGGAGGTAACAACAGATCATACATGGAGTGGAGGTAACAGATCATACATGGAGCGGAGGTAACAACAGAACATACATGGAGTGGAGGTAACAACAGATCACACATGGAGTGGAGGTAGCAACAGAAAATACATGGAGTGGAGGTAACAACAGATCATACATGGAGTGGAGGTAACAACAGAACATACATGGAGTGGAGATAACAGATCATACATGGAGTGGAGGTAACAACAGATCATACATGGAGTGGAGGTAACAGATCATACATGGAGTGGAGGTAACAACAGATCATACATGGAGTGGAGGTAACATCATACATGGAGTGGAGGTAACAACAGATCATACATGGAGTGGAGGTAACAGATCATACATGGAGTGGAGGTAACAACAGATCATACATGGAGCGGAGGTTACAACAGATCATACATGGAGTGGAGGTAACAACAGATCATACATGGAGTGGAGGTAACAACAGATCATACATGGAGTGGAGGTAACAACAGATCATACATGGAGTGGAGGTAACAACAGATCATACATGGAGTGGAGGTAACAACAGATCATACATGGAGTGGAGGTAACAGATCATACATGGAGTGGAGGTAACATCATACATGGAGTGTAGGTAACAACAGAACATACATGGAGTGGAGGTAACACCAGATCATACATGGAGTGGAGGTAACAACAGATCATACATGGAGTGGAGGTAACAACAGATCATACATGGAGTGGAGGTAACAACAGATCATACATGGAGTGGAGGTAACAACAGATCATACATGGAGTGGAGGTAACGACAGATCATACATGGAGTGTAACAACAGATCATACATGGAGTGGAGGTAACAACAGATCATACATGGAGTGGAGGTAACAACAGATCATACATGGAGTGGAGGTAACAACAGATCATACATGGAGTGGAGGTAACAACAGATCATACATGGAGTGGAGGTAACAACAGATCATACATGGAGTGGAGGTAACAGATCATACATGGAGTGGAGGTAACAACAGATCATACATGGAGTGGAGGTAACAACAGATCATACATGGAGTGGAGGTAACAACAGATCATACATGGAGTGGAGGTAACAACAGATCATACATGGAGTGGAGGTAACAACAGATCATACATGGAGTGGAGGTAACAACAGATCATACATGGAGTGGAGGTAACAACAGATCATACATGGAGTGGAGGTAACAACAGAACATACATGGAGTGGAGGTAACAGATCATACATGATCATATACATGGAGTGGAGGTAACAACAGATCATACATGGAGTGGAGGTAACAACAGATCATACATGGAGTGGAGGTAACAACAGATCATACATGGAGTGGAGGTAACAACAGATCATACATGGAGTGGAGGTAACAACAGATCATACATGGAGTGGAGGTAACAACAGATCATACATGGAGTGGAGGTAACAACAGATCATACATGGAGTGGAGGTAACAACAGATCATACATGGAGTGGAGGTAACAACAGATCATACATGGAGTGGAGGTAACAACAGATCATACATGGAGTGGAGGTAACAACAGATCATACATGGAGTGGAGGTAACAACAGATCATACATGGAGTGGAGGTAACAACAGATCATACATGGAGTGGAGGTAACAACAGATCATACATGGAGTGGAGGTAACAACAGATCATACATGGAGTGGAGGTAACAACAGATCATACATGGAGTGGAGGTAACAACAGATCATACATGGAGTGGAGGTAACAACAGATCATACATGGAGTGGAGGTAACAACAGATCATACATGGAGTGGAGGTAACAACAGATCATACATGGAGTGGAGGTAACAACAGATCATACATGGAGTGGAGGTAACAGATCATACATGGAGTGGAGGTAACAACAGATCATACATGGAGTGGAGGTAACAACAGATCATACATGGAGTGGAGGTAACAACAGATCATACATGGAGTGGAGGTAACAACAGATCATACATGGAGTGGAGGTAACAACAGATCATACATGGAGTGGAGGTAACAACAGATCATCATACATGGAGTGGAGGTAACAGATCATACATGGAGTGGAGGTAACAACAGATCATACATGGAGTGGAGGTAACAACAGATCATACATGGAGTGGAGGTAACAACAGATCATACATGATCATACATGGAGTGGAGGTAACAACAGATCATACATGGAGTGGAGGTAACAGAACATACATGGAGTCATACATGGAGTGGAGGTAACAACAGATCATACATGGAGTGGAGGTAACAACAGATCATACATGGAGTGGAGGTAACAACAGATCATACATGGAGTGGAGGTAACAGATCATACATGGAGTGGAGGTAACAACAGATCATACATGGAGTGGAGGTAACAACAGATCATACATGGAGTGGAGGTAACAACAGATCATACATGGAGTGGAGGTAACAACAGATCATACATGGAGTGGAGGTAACAACAGATCATACATGGAGTGGAGGTAACAACAGATCATACATGGAGTGGAGGTAACAGATCATACATGGAGTGGAGGTAACAACAGATCATACATACATGGAGTGGAGGTAACAATCATACATGGAGTGGAGGTAACATCATACATGGAGTGGAGGTAACAACAGATCATACATGGAGTGGAGGTAACAACAGATCATACATGGAGTGGAGGTAACATACATGAGTCAACAGATATTCATGGAGTGGAGGTAACAGATCATACATGGAGTGGAGGTAACAACAGATCATACATGGAGTGGAGGTAACAACAGATCATACATGGAGTGGAGGTAACAACAGATCATACATGGAGTGGAGGTAACAACAGATCATACATGGAGTGGAGGTAACAACAGATCATACATGGAGTGGAGGTAACAACATACATGAGTGGAGGTAACATACATGGAGTGGAGGTAACAACAGATCATACATGGAGTGGAGGTAACAGATCATACATGGAGTGGAGGTAACAACAGATCATACATGGAGTGGAGGTAACAACAGATCATACATGGAGTGGAGGTAACAACAGATCATACATGGAGTGGAGGTAACAGGGAGTGGAGGATACAACAGATCATAAATGGAGTGGTGGTAAGAACAGATCATACATGGAGTGGAGGTAACAACAGATCATACATGGAGTGGAGGTAACAACAGATCATACATGGAGTGGAGGTAACAACAGATCATACATGGAGTGGAGGTAACAACAGATCATACATGGAGTGGAAATAACAACAGATCATACATGGAGTGGAGGTAACAACAGATCGTACATGGAGTGGAGGTAACAACAGATCATACATGGAGTGGAGGTAACAACAGATCATACATGGAGTGGAGGTAACAACAGATCATACATGGAGTGGAGGTAACAACAGATCATACATGGAGTGGAGGTAACAACAGATCATACATGGAGTGGAGGTAACAACAGATCATACATGGAGTGGAGGTAACAACAGATCATACATGGAGTGGAGGTAACAACAGATCATACATGGAGTGGAGGTAACAGATCATACATGGAGTGGAGGTAACAACAGATCATACATGGAGTGGAGGTAACAACAGATCATACATGGAGTGGAGGTAACAACAGATCATACATGGAGTGGAGGTAACAACAGATCATACATGGAGTGGAGGTAACAGATCATACATGGAGTGGAGGTAACAGATCATACATGGAGTGGAGGTAACAGATCATACATGGAGTGGAGGTAACAACAGATCATACATGGAGTGGAGGTAACAACAGATCATACATGGAGTGGAGGTAACAACAGATCATACATGGAGTGGAGGTAACAACAGATCATACATGGAGTGGAGGTAACAACAGATCATACATGGAGTGGAGGTAACAGATCATACATGGAGTGGAGGTAACAGATCATACATGGAGTGGAGGTAACAGATCATACATGGAGTGGAGGTAACAACAGATCATACATGGAGTGGAGGTAACAGATCATACATGGAGTGGAGGTAACAACAGATCATACATGGAGTGGAGGTAACAACAGATCATACATGGAGTGGAGGTAACAACAGATCATACATGGAGTGGAGGTAACAGATCATACATGGAGTGGAGGTAACAACAGATCATACATGGAGTGGAGGTAACAGATCATACATGGAGTGGAGGTAACAACAGATCATACATGGAGTGGAGGTAACAGATCATACATGGAGTGGAGGTAACAACAGATCATACATGGAGTGGAGGTAACAACAGATCATACATGGAGTGGAGGTAACAACAGATCATACATGGAGTGGAGGTAACAACAGATCATACATGGAGTGGAGGTAACAACAGATCATACATGGAGTGGAGGTAACAGATCATACATGGAGTGGAGGTAACAACAGATCATACATGGAGTGGAGGTAACAACAGATCATACATGGAGTGGAGGTAACAACAGATCATACATGGAGTGGAGGTAACAACAGATCATACATGGAGTGGAGGTAACAACAGATCATACATGGAGTGGAGGTAACAGATCATACATGGAGTGGAGGTAACAACAGATCATACATGGAGTGGAGGTAACAACAGATCATACATGGAGTGGAGGTAACAACAGATCATACATGGAGTGGAGGTAACAACAGATCATACATGGAGTGGAGGTAACAATCAGATCATACATGGAGTGGAGGTAACAACAGATCATACATGGAGTGGAGGTAACAACAGATCATACATGGAGTGGAGGTAACAACAGATCATACATGGAGTGGAGGTAACAACAGATCATACATGGAGTGGAGGTAACAACAGATCATACATGGAGTGGAGGTAACAACAGATCATACATGGAGTGGAGGTAACAACAGATCATACATGGAGTGGAGGTAACAGATCATACATGGAGTGGAGGTAACAACAGATCATACATGGAGTGGAGGTAACAACAGATCATACATGGAGTGGAGGTAACAACAGATCATACATGGAGTGGAGGTAACAACAGAACATACATGGAGTGGAGGTAACAACAGATCATACATGGAGTGGAGGTAACAACAGATCATACATGGAGTGGAGGTAACAACAGATCACACATGGAGTGGAGGTAACAACATACATGGAGTGGAGGTAACAACAGATCATACATGGAGTGGAGGTAACAACAGATCATACATGGAGTGGAGGTAACAACAGATCATACATGGAGTGGAGGTAACAGATCATACATGGAGTGGAGGTAACAACAGATCATACATGGAGTGGAGGTAACAACAGATCATACATGGAGTGGAGGTAACAACAGATCATACATGGAGTGGAGGTAACAACAGATCATACATGGAGTGGAGGTAACAACAGATCATACATGGAGTGGAGGTAACAACAGATCATACATGGAGTGGAGGTAACAACAGATCATACATGGAGTGGAGGTAACAACAGATCATACATGGAGTGGAGGTAACAACAGATCATACATGGAGTGGAGGTAACAACAGATCATACATGGAGTGGAGGTAACAACAGATCATACATGGAGTGGAGGTAACAACAGATCATACATGGAGTGGAGGTAACAGATCATACATGGAGTGGAGGTAACAACAGATCATACATGGAGTGGAGGTAACAACAGATCATACATGGAGTGGAGGTAACAACAGATCATACATGGAGTGGAGGTAACAACAGATCATACATGGAGTGGAGGTAACAACAGATCATACATGGAGTGGAGGTAACAGATCATACATGGAGTGGAGGTAACAACAGATCATACATGGAGTGGAGGTAACAGATCATACATGGAGTGGAGGTAACAGATCATACATGGAGTGGAGGTAACAACAGATCATACATGGAGTGGAGGTAACAACAGATCATACATGGAGTGGAGGTAACAACAGATCATACATGGAGTGGAGGTAACAACAGATCATACATGGAGTGGAGGTAACAGATCATACATGGAGTGGAGGTAACAACAGATCATACATGGAGTGGAGGTAACAACAGATCATACATGGAGTGGAGGTAATAACAGATCATACATGGAGTGGAGGTAACAACAGATCATACATGGAGTGGAGGTAACAACAGATCATACATGGAGTGGAGGTAACAACAGATCATACATGGAGTGGAGGTAACAACAGATCATACATGGAGTGGAGGTAACAACAGATCATACATGGAGTGGAGGTAACAACAGATCATACATGGAGTGGAGGTAACAGATCATACATGGAGTCAGATCATACATGGAGTGGAGGTAACAGATCATACATGGAGTGGAGGTAACAACAGATCATACATGGGGTGGAGGTAACAACAGATCATACATGGAGTGGAGGTAACAACAGATCATACATGGAGTGGAGGTAACAACAGGTCATACATGGAGTGGAGGTAACAACAGATCATACATGGAGTGGAGGTAACAACAGATCTTACATGGAGTGGAGGTAACAACAGATCATACATGGAGTGGAGGTAACAACAGATCATACATGGAGTGGAGGTAACAACATATCATACATGGAGTGGAGGTAACAGATCATACATGGAGTGGAGGTAACAACAGATCATACATGGAGTGGAGATAACAGATCATACATGGAGTGGAGGTAACAACAGATCATACATGGAGTGGAGGTAACAACAGATCATACATGGAGTGGAGGTAACAACAGATCATACATGGAGTGGAGGTAACAACAGATCATACATGGAGTGGAGGTAACAGATCATACATGGAGTGGAGGTAACAACAGATCATACATGGAGTGGAGGTAACAACAGATCATACATGGAGTGGAGGTAACAGATCATACATGGAGTGGAGGTAACAACAGATCATACATGGAGTGGAGGTAACAATAGATCATACATGGAGTGGAGGTAACAACAGATCATACATGGAGTGGAGGTAACAACAGATCATACATGGAGTGGAGGTAACAACAGATCATACATGGAGTGGAGGTAACAACAGATCATACATGGAGTGGAGGTAACAACAGATCATACATGGAGTGGAGATAACAGATACATGGAGTGGAGGTAACAACAGGTCATACATGGAGTGGAGGTAACAACAGATCATACATGAAGTGGAGGTAACAACAGATCATACATGGAGTGGAGGTAACAACAGATCATTCATGGAGTGGAGGTAACAACAGATCATACATGGAGTGGAGGTAACAACAGATCATACATGGAGTGGAGGTAACAACAGATCATACATGGAGTGGAGGTAACAACAGATCATACATGGAGTGGAGGTAACAACAGATCATACATGGAGTGGAGGTAACAACAGATCATACATGGAGTGGAGGTAACAACAGATCATACATGGAGTGGAGGTAACAACAGATCATACATGGAGTGGAGGTAACAACAGATCATACATGGAGTGGAGGTAACAGATCATACATGGAGTGGAGGTAACAACAGATCATACATGGAGTGGAGGTAACAACAGATCATACATGGAGTGGAGGTAACAACAGATCATACATGGAGTGGAGGTAACAACAGATCATACATGGAGTGGAGGTAACAACAGATCATACATGGGGTGGAGGTAACAACAGATCATACATGGAGTGGAGGTAACAGATCATACATGGAGTGGAGGTAACAACAGATCATACATGGAGTGGAGGTAACAGCAGATCATACATGGAGTGGAGGTAACAACAGATCATACATGGAGTGAAGGTAACAACAGATCATACATGGAGTGGAGGTAACAACAGATCATACATGGAGTGGAGGTAACAACAGATCATACATGGAGTGGAGGTACTACTTGACAATGTGTGAAAATATGTTCTATACTCCCATTAATTTATCAAAATATTATACAATAAAAGGGGAAGAAATGGAATTAAACTTCATCATTTGAGGTGGACGTTGAGAGGTGTGAAGCCCAAAGTCAGCATTTCCTCAGAGAGGAACTTAACTCTTCAAATGTAGCAACACCGTCAAGCACTGACCATATATGATATTACAACACAAGTGTTTAAATATCAGTATATACAAACAAATATAATTACTGGGGAGGACACACGGAAATCTGTAGCCAGTAAATACACCCGCCCGGGCAGGCTAGCAACATAGTCGAGCCAGAAGAGATCTCTACCTAGACCACCATGGTGAAGCCAGTTAGTTTTTTAATTTGTCTATTTAAATGTCTTACTTTTTTATGTTCTTATTTGAGTTATTCTGCATTTTCATTCATATAAAATTGTGATCTTTGTATATTTCTATGTGTAACTTCCTTATTTTTGCATATGTTTCAGGTGTTATGTCAAATATTGTATTCGTAATATCCCCGGTGTTATTATGTTTAAGAATAAGAACAAGAACATAAGAACATAAGAACGAAGGAACACTGCAGAAGGCCTACTGGCCCATGCGAGGCAGGTCCAAGTCTCCTACCGGCTTAAGCCAATGCACCCAACCTAGTCAGGTCAGGTCACATTGACTTAAGGGAGGAACACGGCAACCGACCTGGTAGCACAAGCTATCAGGTCTAACTCACACCCACCCACATCCACTCATGTATTTATCCAACCTATTTTTAAAGCTACACAACGTTCTGGCCTCTATAACGGTACTTGGGAGTTTGTTCCACTCATCCACAACTCTATTACCAAACCAGTACTTTCCTATATCCTTCCTGAATCTGAATTTTTCCAACTTAAAACCATTGCTGCGAGTCCTGTCTAGGCTAGATATTTTCAGCACACTATTTACATCCCCTTTATTTATTCCTGTCTTCCATTTATACACCTCAATCATATCCCCCCTAATTCTACGTCTTTCTAGAGAGTGCAGATTCAGGGCCCTTAGTCTATCCTCATAGGGAAGGTTTCTGATACATGGGATCAACTTTGTCATCCTCCTTTGTACATTTTCCAGAGAATTTATATCCATTCTGTAATAAGGTGACCAAAACTGTGCAGCATAATCTAAATGAGGCCTAACCAAGGATGTATAGAGTTGAAGAACAACCTGAGGACTCCTATTATTTATGCTTCTTGATATGAAGCCAAGGATTCTATTAGCTTTATTGCGAACACTTATGCACTGTTGTCTTGGTTTCAGATTACTGCTAACCAGAACTCCTAAATCTTTTTCGCAATCCGTAATATTAAGATCTACATTATTTAGTTTATATGTGGCATGATTATTGTCCTGTCCAACATTTAGAACTTTGCATTTGTCTATATTAAACTGCATCTGCCACTTCTCCGACCACTGCATCAGTCTATTCAAATCTTCCTGGAGTGCTCGAATGTCCTCGTCAGAATGAATTCGACGGCCTATTTTGGTGTCATCGGCAAACTTGCCGATGTCGCTCTTTATGCCCTCATCTATGTCGTTTATGTAGATTGTGAACAGCAGGGGGCCCAACACTGACCCCTGTGGAACACCGCTCGTGACACTTCCCCACTCTGATTTCTCCCCATTTATGCAAACTCTCTGCTGCCTATTTGTCAACCATGCCTCTATCCAGGAAAAAATTTCTCCTCCTATTCCATGTGCTTTAATTTTCCTCAATAGTCTCTGATGTGGGACCCTGTCAAAAGCCTTACTGAAGTCCATATACACAATATCATATTCATTACCATGATCTACCTCCTCAAATACCTTAGTGAAAAAAGTTAATAAATTCGTAAGGCAGGAACGCCCCTTTGTAAAACCATGCTGAGATTCGTTGATTAATTTATGCTTTTCAAGGTGGCTACGAACTGCCTCGGCAATTATTGATTCCATAAATTTTCCCACTATGGAGGTTAGGCTTATTGGTCTATAGTTCGAAGCTAAGGACCTGTCACCTGTTTTGAAAATAGGTATCACATTTGCCATTTTCCACTTATCTGGCACCATGCCAGTTTGTAGTGATATGTTGAAAAGATTAGCCAAAGGTGTGCTAAGCTCCTCTTTACATTCCTTTAGAACCCTTGCATACAGTTCATCAGGGCCTGGGGATTTGTTAGGTTTTAATTTATCTATTTGCCTAAGGACCATGTCACTTGTGACCCTAATAGTACACAGTTTATTATCGTCCTGTTCTACATAATTTATCATTACTGGAATATCGCTGGTATCCTCCTGTGTAAAAACTGAGAGGAAGTATGTGTTAAAAATTCTACACATTTCCTTATCACTGTCAGTGAGCTGACCCGAGGAACTTTTGAGTGGGCCTATCTTGTCCCTGATCTTACTTCTGTATACCTGAAAGAATCCTTTTGGGTTAGTCTTCGATTCTCTTGCAACTTTAACCTCATAATCTCTTTTTGCTTTTCTAATTCCCTTTTTTATTTCTCTCTTTAACTGAATATATCGATTTCTCAATTGCCCCTCTCCTCTTTTGATTTGCCTATATATGCCTCTCTTTTGACCAATCAGATATTTTAATCTATTGTTCATCCATTTAGGATCATTTTTGTTTGATCTGATTTCCCTATTTGGAACATAATTTGACTGAGCAGCTAGAACTATGCCCTGGAAAGCATCATATCGGCAACCATCACCACCTACCTGACCCTTAGTCAGGTCATTCCAGTTCAGCCCACCTAAGTAATTTTTCAGTCCTATGAAATCAGCCAAGCGAAAGTCAGGGACGGAGACTTGATTGCCATTATTAGGGGAATTCCATGATATATTAAAACTGAGTGATTTGTGATCACTTTCCCCAAGCTCATCATTAACCTCAAGATTATTAATTAGTGTTTCCCTACTGGCAAGAACCAAGTCAAGGAGGTTATTTCCCCTAGTTGGCTCTGTCACAAACTGTTTTAAAAAACAATCCTGGATCGTATCAAGAAAGTCACCTGACTCTAAATTTCCTGTCAAATTGCTCCAGTCAATCTGTCTATAGTTGAAATCTCCCATTAGCACAACATTTTCGTATGTAGATGCCTTACGAATTTCGTCCCATAGAAGTTTACTGCACTCCCTATCAAGATTTGGGGCCCTGTAAATCACACCCAAAATTAGTTTTTCTCGGCCCTCGAGAAGCTGTAACCAAACAGATTCAGTGGCTGACGCTTCTAATTTAATATCTTGTCTAACACAACAATTTAAATTGTCTCTGACATACATCGCTACTCCACCACCTTTCCTGTTGACCCTGTCAGTGTGGAATAATTTATAGCCTTGTATGTGACATTCAGAGGGCATCTCTCTATCTTTCAGATTGAGCCAGGTCTCTGTTATAGCAATAATATCTATGTCTCCTGCACTTGCAATTAATCTTAGCTCATCTATCTTATTTCTTACACTCCTGCTATTAGTATAGTAAACCTTAAGGGAGCTAGTCCCTTGCTGCCCTCTGCTGTCCCCCTTTGTTTGCTGACCTGATCTATTGTCTTTATTTATAACTTCATGCTGAATGCCTTTTATACATTTACTGTTTCCAACCCAAGTGTTGCAACCTGCTTGTTTCCCACACACACCCATACCTCTATCTTCCATCAGTTTAAAATCATAGGCATTTCACCAATGGCCTTCTCAATCGAGTCTGCAAGTGCTATCACCCCAGCCCCAGAGAGATGTACCCCATCCCTTGCATACATATCATGTTTGCCATAAAAGTTGTTCCAGTTGTCAATGAATGGGATTGCATGTTCCTTGCAGTATCTGTCTAGCCAGCAATTTACACCAATTGCCCTAGACAACCATTCATTTCCTACTCCCCTTCTAGGCAAGATGCTACATATGATTGGGATCCCTCCCTTAGACTTAATGAAATCTATAGCTGACCTGTACTTATCTAGCAGCTCTTCTCTCCTACCCTTCCGAATATCATTTCCACCAGCACTGAGACAGATAATGGGCTTGCTCCCATTACCTGACATGATATTATCCAGCCTGTTGACAATGTCCCCAACACCAGCTCCAGGGAAGCACACTCTATCTCTCATCTTCTTATTCCTATTACAAAAAGCACGGTCAATGTATCTTACCTGAGAGTCACCAACCACAAGAATGCGCTTACCTCCATTAGCAGGGGCAGTAGTACCCTTACCTTCACTGGCCACTGAAGTACATTCATCCTGAAGAACAGAGAAGCGATTTCCTACCTTCAGATCTTCACTCTTAACTTTCCTTACTCTGATGCGCCTTCCATTACTGTGAACTACTCGCCACTTGTAGCAGGTGCTGGGCTGCACCTCACTGCTGGTAGCCGTTGCTGCCACCCCAACTACAGCCTCCTCACAGCGAGAGACAGACTGCACCTCGCTGCTAGAAGCCTCATTCCCTACAACTCCAGCCACCTCACACTCTCTCCCAGACCCATTGAGGTGGACCTTCAGCCTCCTAATCTCCTCCTGGAGAAGCAAGACCTCCTCCTTCAACTCTCCAACCCCAATTTTTAAAACACTGCAGAAGCAAGCCATGCTTTGTAACCGTCCACACTAATCCCCAAGGCAGCTCAGGGTCTGTGACCTCACGTGACGACTGACCACTGACCACATTAGTAACTTTGATATTGCTATATATAACAGCGTTATCTTTGTATCCTTGATATTACCATATATTTGCTTTTCTAATTTTACTAACTTTCATAATATTGTGATGTTTACATGTCTAGTGTTACTATGTATAGGCCTAACATATATATGACTTACGAAATCGTAATGACACGATTATAAACAAACCATACCCCGGCCGGGATTGAACCCGCGGTCAGAGACTCTCTGACCGCGGGTTCAATCCCGGCCGGGGTATGGTTTTTAACATATATAACTCTGGTATTACTGCATATAACCCAGTGTTCTTTATATCTCTGATAGCACTAGCAAAGGTTTTCTGATAGTCTTGGTAAATTATCTATCTTTATCTATTTCTTTATTCAAGAGTCTCTTATAATAACCTGACAGATAATTACAGGATGTTGTAGACAGAAATTCAAATTGTTTACCAGTTATTATTTTGAGCCCACTTTTCTGTAACAGCTTTTTCCAATATTGTTTCATCAGTTAACAAGGCAGCGGCCTTAATCTAGACCACCTGCACTTCAGTTGTCCAGATAAACAAAGTACATCCCCTGTTGAAGTGAATACAACAGTATTTCACTCGCCATAGTGAACACAAAAGGCATGTTACCTGCTCATGTGAAGACATAACGAAGCACGTCACCTACTCTAGTGAACAGAGTAACAACAAACACTCACCGCTCGCAATGAACATACGACTAGGCACGTAACTTGATAAAATGAACACAACAACAACAAGGACGTTACCTGCAATATTTAAAGCAAGATGCACGTTACCTGCTATAATAAAACTATGCATGTTACCTGGTATAAAAACAAGATGCACGTTACCTGCTATAATAAAAACTATGCATACTACCTGCTATAATAGCAAGATGCATGTTACCTGCTATAGTAAAAACAAGATGTAGGTTACCTGCCATAGTAAGCAGAATATATTGTAAATCACCTGCTCCACGGAGGACAACTGCATCCACGTCAACTATTCTAGGGAACACAATAAGCACGTTAGCTGTTATAGTGAACACATCTTCTGGAGTATATCCTATTATTGACAAAACTGATGGATTCCATTTTCCCTTGTAGCGTTCTTCTATGACTGAGATGTCCTGCTGGAAACGTTCATGTTCATCGCTGACTGCTCTGCAGTTAACCGTATAAAAACTTATGTGAGAATGGAAAAAAGTGCAGCTTTAAATACACATTGCTCTCTGTAGTTGTCAATTTTTTTTTATATCGGAGAAAATTGGTTGCAGCTAACCATAAGGTATTCCACACATTTTTTTTCTCACCGACTAGGATAGTCCAACTCCTCATCTCTAAGCAGCTCGCTAATCTGTGAACCAACAAATTCGCCTCCATAGAATTTTCTGTCCTTTAGCCTCCAGGAGTTACTACCGAAGTACTTAAATACTGCCACGTTTTGTCCATAGCTTTAACATGTAATGGTGGTAACAATATCCTGCTCGAGTCTTTCAAGTGGAAAATATCTAACATTTTTTGTTCCAGGCTCCAGCGAGTGTCAGTGGCCAGTCCTTCTTGAAGTAATGAGAAGTTCTCCGGATATCCCATTCACACAGAAAACAGCAATACATACTTAGTGTAGCCTCGCTGCAGTCCAAGCAATATAGAAGCAACTTTAAGTCCCCACATAGCTGCCAGTGATGTTTATTGTAGGCCAGTGTTTTGTTATCAGGTGCTGAGCACACTGAAAGAGAGTGGGAAAGAACCTTGTGTGACCTGCTTGCTATGTGACCTGTTTGCTGTGTGACTGCTGTGTGACCTTGCTATGTGACTTTCTTTTACAAACACAGATACAGTGTGGCCTGTGACCTGGTCGTAATGGGTTTCAAAATGGAGCAAACAAACTCGACAATAGTATATGACTTGTGTTACGCCTCTACTATTGTTACCTTTTCTTTAATATTACATTGCGGTCGTTTCCTTTAATAGCTAAATTGGAAATGAACGTCCTTGTATTATTAAGGCTTATTATTATCTATGTTGTGTAGCCACGATAAGTTAAGTTAAAAGTATAGTCAAGTACCAATCAGTCTGTGTACCGGTGTAAGGTTGTATTCGATGGTTATACCCCCTCCCCCTTCCCCTCCCCTTTCTCATTTTGTCACGTCACGTGACCCACCTGATCTGTACGCTCAAGGCTGAGGGAGGAGCAGTGAGAAACTATCAGCAAGGAATCAACACAGCTGCTTCTCTCTGGTAAACTGACAGTGGTCGGTTATCTTGTCTTGGTTTATTATGTTTATCATGTAAAACTGGTCAATTAGCAAGAACTCATTTAAAATTAAGTCCTTTCTGAAATTTTCTCTTATACGTTTAAAGATATATTTTTTCCATTAATGTTAATGCAAAATTTTTTACATTTGCACCAAAAGAATCTTATAAAACTTACCTAACCTTATTATAACAAGAGCAATTTATTTTAGCGTAACCCAACTAAATATATTTTAGATTTGTTTACAATAATTTAATACTAAACAAACCTAGTGAAATATATTTTTTTCGTTAGGTTCAGAATGATTTTGGCGAAATTATTGCATACACAAATTTTCACTTGTCCTATATGGCAAGATGAGCGTTGCTATTTAAGCCATGATAGCAAGTTCTGCCTATTCGGCACGACATGTGTATGTATGTGTGTGTGTACGTGTGTGTGTGTGTGTGTGTGTGTGTGTGTGTGTGTGTGTGTGTGTGTGTGTGTGTGTGTGTGTGTGTGTGTGTGTGTAGGTTTGTGCGTGCGCACGTGCTTTTGTCTTAGTCTTTGAAAAGAAAAAAAGGGGGGGGGTTAATATATCACACTAGGCTACGCTACTATTTTGAAGATTAGATTTATTTCACACTCATTTCCTTATTAATATACACTAATATATACTACTATAATATTTACTGTGTACACTTGTGCTTGTGTGTGTGTGTTTACTAGCTTGTTGTTCTTTGAGAAAGAGGAGGGGGGGTCACGTTAACACACTATTGTTGTTGTTCTTGGTTCACCGGTACTCTCCCGGCCCGGATCTTCCCGGATCTTTGTTGTTGGTTCACCGTTACTCACCCGGCCCGGATCTTTGTTGTTGGTTCACCGGTACTCTCCCGGCCCGGATCTTTGTTGTTGTTGGTTCACCGTTACTCACCCGGCCCGGATCTTTGTTGTTGGTTCACCGGTACTCTCCCAGCCCGGATCTTTGTTGTTCTTGGTTCACTGGTACTCTCCCGGCCCGGGTCTTTGTTGTTCTTGGTTCACTGGTACTCTCCCGGCCCGGATCTTTGTCGTTGTTGGTTCACCGGTACTCTCCCGGCCCGGATCTTTGTTCTTGGTTCAGTGGTACTCTCCCGGCCCGGATCTTTGTTGTTCTTGGTTCAGTGGAACTCTCCCGGCCCGGATCTTTGTTGTTCTTGGTTCAGTGGTACTGTCCCGGCCCGGATCGTTGTCGTTCTTGGTTCACTGGTACTATCCCGACCCGGATCGTTGTCGTTCTTGGTTCACTGGTACTCTCCAGGCCCGGATCTTTGCACACTAGGCTACGTTACTCTTTTGAAGATTATAGAATTATTTATCCCACAGTTCCTTATTAATATATACTAATATTTATTATAATAATTACTGGTGAACACGTGTGCTTGTATGTGCGTATTAGTTTAATTTTTTTATATATATTTTATTTAAAACAGTATAAATTACAAGGTTGTATAAAATATTAAATAACACCACAATACAGGATCTGTACAAGATTACTTAGAATCATACCACAAGTGCAGAAGAAAAAATTGAAACCTAATACAAAATAGAAATGTGTAACAAACACCCAAAAGACATACATACCATACACTGACACACATTATATCAATGATAAAATATGACACATACACACAAAACTGTTTGGGGGGGGAAACCCCCTCATTAAAACCCATCTATAAATACATCCACATCATTCGCACACTTAATGATCACAGCAGTGATCAAACATTAGTTTATGTAACTTTTATATAGATATGCAACTGTTTGTGAGATTTTACTTAAAAACAAACTAGCATTTATTCTAACATGACTCCATAACAAAAATAAACATTACAAATTACACGATCACATAAATCATCAACAACTACAAAATTTATACAGCATATGTATAATCTTGGAACCTTTTGGTCGCAGTCGAATTACTCGCAGTAGATTCCACAGAATGGTTAAGTATTTATAATAGAAATCCAGACATTTTCCAAATAATGAATTTGTAATGTGTCTCCTTAAAAGCTTTATGCAGTGAAGGGGAAAAGTCACAACATACTCACATTGAAATATTCATTACTACAAAATAACTGGACATAACTAATTATTATATCATTACATCTAACCAAGCTTACCGAACAACTATTAAACCATACGCCACACCGTTACTTATCAAAAGCATCACTCACGCCCACGCATACCTCAAGAAGCCAGCCTCATTTCACCCCTTAAGATTGCAACGCCCATAAGTCCCTGACGCGGAAGCTACGATATCCTTCCGAAAAGGTTAAATGCCACCTGCTCCCAGTGATGTCCATATTCCTCTGTTGCGTCCCATAACATATCGCTGCCAGTGCCCTGATTCTCTCCCTTACTGACACATGTCTGTATACCCATGACGTATACACAGTCCGTGACTAGATAACCCATTACGTTCTGTACCGGCAACCTCCCTCCCCCCCCACATCTAAACTTAACGCTCTTAAAACGCTAACCCCACCTCCACCCACCATACGTAAAACCCTACTAAACCACTCCCTCACTGGTTCCAACCTTGCACAAAAAAATACCGCATGAAAGACCGTATCAATGTCCCCACACACACAACACTCCCCACCCTCCTGCACACGCCTATTTGCCAACACTTCTCCAGACGGCAATATACTGTGGAGAAATTTAAACATTATCTCCCTTACCATTGCCTTTAATCGTAACCCTTTTAAACGGCCCCATATATCACTCCACGCATACATCGGATATATACCTTCCACCTTAACAACCACCTCCCTACCACCCACCTGAGCCAGTCTTCCTATCTTGACCCTGCGTGGGTCCCGTGCATAAATTAATAACCTCAACATTCCTTCGCACATCTGGACATCTCTACCCTTCATCCAACGCTCCAAATCCCTTCGAACCCATGCCAAACCTGTGCCTGCAACCCTACCCTCCCTCAAATAACTGTGTTTAACATACATGCCCAACATCCTTTGATGCAACGCCATTAACCCCAGTCCTCCCCGGCATCTCTCGATAACCAGTCACATCCCGAACTCCAAATATATCGATATACACTCTTCAACAGACGCTTCTCATCGCACGGATTTAATGGATATATACCTACCACATGCCACAGCTTACCATGCAAAAGCACATTCACCACAATAACACGCTGATGTAACGTCAGTCCTCCTGTACGCAATCCCGCCAATCTACCCAGAACCCTATCCACAGCTTCTCTCGAATTCACCTCCCTCGCCTCCTGAAGGTTTCCCATATGAACAACCCCACACACCTTAATTTGACACATCAGGGGCCAGCCTTCTTCCTGTCCTAGAGCCCCACCCACGCCATCCCCCACCCTCATAAGCATAGACTTTTCCCTATTAACCGTCATCCCTGTTGCCCTTCCGAAACGTTCCACTAATTCACCCACCTTTCGTAAGTCTTGTGACCTCCTAAATAGAACCGTGGTAGCATCCACATAACCCACGATCCCTGGTTCCACCGCCACTTCATCTCTCTTCACTCCCTCCCTCACACTCCCTCGCACAGCCCTATAGAACGGATCCTGAATCAACGCGAAGAGAAGCTGCGACGCAGGGCACCCTTGCCTCAAGCCCCTTTCCATCCTAACTAGTTTTCCTAGCCTACCATTTACCTGCACCCGTACCATTGCCTGCTCATACAACTTTGCCCAAGTGACGATTTCCTTCCCAAACCCTTGCCACTGCATTAACTTCCACAGTGCCTCACGCTCCACACAATCATATGCTGCATGCCAATCCAATGCTAAAACCCCACCTTTATTTCCCCCCCCACTTTCGTCTATAAACCTACGTATGATCCCTTGCCCCCACACACATTGATCGCCCAGGCACGCCATATTGACCCTCATCCAAAACTGTCAAGAACCCTTTTCATCCTATTCCCTAACATTTTAGCAAAGATCTTGCAATCACCACACATTAAAGATATCGATCGATAATCATGTACGTGATCACAAGACTTCTTTTTCGGAACCATGACCACCACACCCGTACGTTGCTGTTCCCCCAATCTACCTTTGGTTTTCATAGCATTAAATAAAACCACTAAAAATTCACACAAACATTCCCAGTTTTCCTTATAAAAATCACAAGGGATACCATCAATCCCTGGCGATTTTCCCACACTCATATTGTGGGATTAGATTGGCACTGCCAATCTAATCTCCTCCTCACTTATAGGTCCACTCAGATTCAACCGATCCTTATGCTCGAGATTACAACATACCCATGCACCCATTTCCCCTAGCACCTCATTATTAACCCCCACTCTTTTGCCATGCATCTCGTACCATGCATCCACGTAGCAACCCATACCCTCTGCTGACATGAGTACCTGCCCCTGACGATACCCCTCCAATTGCTCCTGGACACTTAAGCTTATTAATTCCGTCACCCTGCGACGTTTTCCCTGCTCTCTCAAGACATATGCCGAAGGACAGTCACCCCATAAAACCTCATCTATTCCTCCCGCGATTCGTGCCACATCAAATTCATGATTTTGAATGTCCCTAATCAATTGTTTTAAACCCTCAATCTCAACCACCGGATACCCCCCCCCCTCCCATATAGCATTCCTGCAGTTGACCTTCCAGGTAATGTAAAACACCATATTGAAATCTCCGCTCTTCCTTTCCCCGCTTCTGATAAAAATCCCTCGCCTTCCCCTTACCGACCGTGTCCCACCACTCAAGGACGTCTACCCCCACCCTACAGTCTACCCACCATCTCCTCCAAGCACTCTCAAAAGATTCCCTCCCACCCCCTTTGCGCAATAACCAAACATTCAACTTCCAATAACCCCTGAAACGCTTTGGCAATCCCTCCCAATCCAAGTCCACCAGAACCCCTCTATGATCAGAGAAGCTCACATTCAATGCACTAACACTGCTTACCCTCACACCCCGAGAAACATAGATTCGATCCAGCCTCGCCGCATAATCTCGCCTAATGAACGTATGCATGACCCCACCCACTTCCTCCCCTCCCACATCCACTACATGCACACCTCGCAACAAATCTCCTAAATACCCTGAAAACAAACCCCTTCCTCTAGGTTCTATGTCCTTACGTCGAACAATACAGTTCCAATCACCTCCTAGAATCGTTACGACTGGCAGCGATCTTAAATGGTAAACAAGGACGTCCCTAAAGAACTTATTTTTAACGCCCATGTCTCCTTCCGCAGGCCCATACACTCCTATGAAACCCACTTGTACCCCACCCCATGTGCCATCCACCCGAACCACCCGCCCCTCCTCCCCCACCTCACATCTTTGCAGAGAAAACGGGCTAGCTTCTTTAATTAACAATGCCACACCACCTTTCAGCCGTGCAGAGCAACCCATGTACACATCGTATCCATCAATCATCAACTCTCCCAAGGATCTGTAATTGTGTTCTTGCAGGAAAACAACGTCAGGTACATATCTCTTTAAAAACACCTCCAGACTCTTACATTTGTCTACTGACTTCAACCCGTTAATATTTAAAGTAATACACCTGAAGGATGCAATGGAGGCTTGCCTTTAGAGACCTTAACACTCTTAAATCCTTTACGAGCACCCCCACCCCTCCCCCCACGCCCCCCTGTGCCTTCCCCTTTTACACGCTGAACACACATTGTGCCACCCATATCTCTATGGGTCACATCTTGCCATACTTTTTTCCCAGACCTTTGCCCAGGAGTCAAAACGTCATCACTATCAGTTATCACAACAGCTCTCTTGCGAGAGCTACAATCCGCTACCATATCCTCCTCTAGACTATTATTCCTGTGGACATCCACTACCACAACTTGTTGTGCTTCCACACCACACGCGACCTGCACGTTGGGGCCTCCTGCCCTTACCTCTACACTCTCATTTTCCAGCCCATCATGGATCCTCGCAGACGCCGAAACGTCCAACAATTCATTCAGAGCCTCCTGAATTGATGCCTCCATTACATCCTGAGCAATTTCAGAATCATCCTCGGGCGTCGCCGACACCAAGCCTACGTCCTCTCCAACGCCAGGTACGGTCACACATGCAGAAGACAACTCTGTCTCCCTCTCTACCTCCTCACTCCACGTCTCCCTTGCCTGAGACTCACGCTGCATTGCCTTAGCATATGTTTGCTGCTTCGGTGCATCATCAGTCCTTGTATCAGCCGTTGATCTTCCTCGTCGCATAGGACATTGCGCCGCGATGTGGTCATATGTCCCACAAAGTCGACACGTACGCCTCTGACCTGTGTACGTAACGAAGACTTGAGTGCGGAAGTCTTCCTTCACCACGTACGATGGTATAGGGTGCTTAGGGGACATTTTAAGGGAAAACGACCCCTCCGGCATATCAACAAGTGGTCCATCACGCCAACGTCCCAATGTCGCCAAATGTACCGTACCATAACGTCCAAAAACGTTCGTTAAATCACTCTCGTCAGCTTCAAAATGAACATTACGCACCTTAATCCAGGTGTAAAACTGTGATACATCATGAAGGCGAACATTAACACCAGGGTTAACCGGCTTAACCACATCCTGGTACCTGGCCACCATATTTTCATAAGTACTGCTCTGCCGGAATTTGACGAATAGCCTTGAATTACCATTCAACGACACTCCATAGAGCTCCTCATTTGCGATGCCATACGTATCTCTTAATATCGCCGTCGGCAAAAGATGGGTATTCTGACTATTGAACGAGCCATTCACAAGATCAAGACAGACAGTGTTGACACGCCTGCGTCCACCTTCCGCCATTGTGAAAGGATTATTATTATTAAAGATTCGCCGGTATTCTCCCGGCCCGGGCCTTTTCCAAGTGGTGGCCCGGCCCACTTGTGAAAGGACTGACAGAAAAACTGCGCAGACAACCAGTTGATTCAGGAGCTACTGCGCAACCTGTCCGCACGGCCCAATAGCGATGCGAACAATGCATATTCGTTTACTAGCTTGTTGCTGTCAGAAAGACTGTGGGAGGGACCACTAGATTACACAACTCTAAAATATATTTAGTTGGGTTAGGCTAAAATAAATTGTTCTTGTTATAATAAGGTTAGGTAAGTTTTCTAAGATTCTTTTGGAGCAAAATTAAAATTTTTTACAATTACATTAATGAAAAAATATATCTTTAAACGTATAAGAGAAATTTTTAGAAAGGACTTAATTTTAAATGAGTTCTTGCTAATTGACCCCTCAAGGAAGGTTCCTTGATGATGGTGAGGGGCTCTTGATTTAGGAAATTGGATCTGTGCTCCAGTTCCCCGAATTAAGCCTGAATGCCTTCCACATCCCCCCCCCAGGCGCTGTATAATCCTCCGGGTTTAGCGCTTCCCCTTGATTATAATAATCTTGCTAATTGACCAGTTTTACATATTCGGCACGACATATATATATATAATGTATATATATATGTGTGTGTGTGTGTGTGTGTGTAAATTGGTCTCTTGATAAAAGTGAGATGACATCACAGTTCTGATAAACCTTAGAAATGCAACATTCTCATCCCATCTTTATAATGCAGGTACTGTACTTCTCACCTCCAAGACTCAAGTCTGGCTATTACGTGTGTGTGTGTGTGTGTATGTCGTGCCGAATAGGCAGAACTTGCGCTCTTGGCTTAAATAGCAACGATCATCTTGCCATATAAGACAAGCGAGAATTTGTGTATGCAATAATTTCGCCAAAATCATTCTGAACCTAACGAAAAAAACAGATTTCGTTGTTTGTTTAGTATTAAATTACTGTAAACAAATCAATAATATATTTAGTTCGATTAGGCTAAAATAAATTGCGCTTGTTGTAATAAGGTTAGGTAAGTTTTCTAAGATTCTTTTGGTGCAAAATCAAAATTTTTTACATTAACATTAATGAAAAAAATACTTCTTTAAACTTATAAGAGAAAATTTCAAAAAGGAGTTTATTTTGATTGAGTTCTTGCTAATTGACCAGTTTTACATATTCGGCACGATATATATATATATATATATATATATATATATATATATATATATATATATATATATATATATATATGCAAGGAATTCGCGAGAGCATGCGAAATATACACAAACACTGATCTCTGGCTGAAGGAGACTCGAACCTACGAACCTTAAGACAAGGTACGCAGTGCTTTACCAATCTACCCACACTGGACCAAGACCTTGGCGTGTAGCATGAACTACACGTTTGATCCAAGGCAGCCAGCTTTCAGTAAGGCTGATGCATGCAGGGGATGAGATGAAAAGCTGTAAGCCTTCTCCCTGAAAGCTGGCTGCCTAGGATCAAACGTGTAGCGCATGCTACACGCCAAGGTATTGTCCAGTGTGGGTAGATTGGTAAAGCATTGCGTACCTTGTCCAAACGTTCGTAGGTTCGAGTCTCCTTCAGCCAGAGATCAGTGTTTGTGTATATATATATATATATATATATATATATATATATATCATATATATTATATATATATATATAAATATGTCGTGCCGAATATGTAAAACTGGTCATTTAGCAAGAACTCATTTAAAATTAAGTCCTTTCTAAAATGTTCTCTTATACGTTTAAAGATATATTTTTTTCATTAATGTTAATGTAAAAATTTTTAATTTTGCATCAAAAGAATCTTAGAAAACTTACCTAACCTTATTATAAAAAGAACAATTTATTTTAGCCTAACCCAACTAAATAAATTTTAGATTTGTTTATAATAATTTAATACTAAACAAACACAGTGAAATATATTTTTTTCGTTGGGTTCAGAATGATTTTGGCGAAATTATTGCATACACAAATTCTCGCTTGTCTTATATGGCAAAATGATCGTTGCTATTTAAGCCAAGATCGCAAGCTCTGCCTATTCGGCACGACATATATATATATATATATATATATATATATATATATATATATATATATATATATATATATATATATATGTTCATATGCTTCTCCAGTATTCTTGTGTCACACGATACACTTAGATGGCGGTGAGGCGTTGATGGTGATGAAGGGTGGCAGACTGGTTGTGAGGTTTTGGTGATGGAAGGTGGCGGACTGGTTGTGAGGCGTTGGTGATGATGAGTAATTATGGTGGCGAATTTGCGGTGAGGGTGATGGACAGGTGGTGAGTATAACGGACTGGGGGTGAGAGTGATGGACTGGTGGTGAGGGTGATGGACTGGTGGTGAGGGTGATGGACTGGTGGTGAGGGTGATGGACTGGTGGGGAGTGTGATGGTCTGGTGGTGAGGGTGATGGACTGACGGGGAGGGTGAAGGACTGTGTTTCCAGAAGTGCATCTGTGTCCCCTCAGATGAACTTCCTTCCACACTTCCCTTGCTGGTGATGGACTGGTAGTGAGAGTGATGGACTGGTGGTGATGGTGATGGTCTGGTGGTAATGGTGATGGTCTGGTGGTGATGGTGATGGTCTGGTGGTGAGGATGATGGACTTGTGGGGAAGGTGAAGGACTGGTGGTGAGGATGGTGGATTGGTGATGAGAGTGATGGACTGGTGGTGAGGGTGGAGGACTGGTGGTAATGGTGATGAGTCTGGTGGTGAGGGTGGTGGACTGGTAGTGAGGGTGGTGGACTGGTAGTGAGGGTGATGGACTGGTGGGGAGGATGAAGGACTGTGTTTCCAGAAGTCCATCTGAGTCCCCTCAGATGAACTCCCTTCCACACTTCCCTTGCTGGTGATGGACTGGTAGTGAGGGTGATGGACTGGTGGGGAGGATGAAGGACTGTGTTTCCAGAAGTCCATCTGAGTCAGATGAATTCACACTTCCCTTGCTGGTGATGGACTGGTGGTCAGGGTGATGGACTGGTGGGGAGGATGAAGGACTGTGTTTCCAGAAGTCCATCTGAGTCCCCTCAGATGAACTCCCTTCCACACTTCCCTTGCTGGTGATGGACTGGTGGTCAGGGTGATGGACTGGTGGGGAGGATGAAGGACTGTGTTTCCAGAAGTCCATCTGAGTCCCCTCAGATGAATTCCCTTCCACACTTCCCTTGCTGGTGATGGACTGGTGGTGATGGTGATGGTCTGGTGGTGAAGGTAATGGACTTGTAGTGAGGGTGATGGACTGACGGTAAGGGTGATGGACTGGTGGTGAGGGTGATGGACTGGTGGTGAGGGTGATGGACTGGTGGTGAGGGTGATGGACTGGTGGTGAGGGTGATGGACCAGTGGTGAGGGTGATGGACCAGTGGTGAGGGTGATTGACTGGTGGTGAGGGTGATTGACTGGTGGTGAGGGTGATGGACTGGTGGAGAGGGTGGTGGACCGGTGGTTAGAGTTATGGACTGGTGGTGAGGGTGGTGGACTGGTGGGGAGGGTGAAGGACTGTGTTCTCTCTGTGTCCCCTCAGATGAATTCCATTCACACTTCCCTTGCTGGTGATGGACTGGTGGTGATGGTGATGGTCTGGTGGTGAAGGTAATGGACTTGTAGTGAGGGTGATGGACTGACGGTAAGGGTGATGGACTGGTGGTGAGGGTGATGGACTGGTGGTGAGGGTGATGGACTGGTGGTGAGGGTGATGGACTGGTGGTGAGGGTGATGGACGTGTGGTGAGGGTGATGGACCAGTGGTGAGGGTGATTGACTGGTGGTGAGGGTGATTGACTGGTGGTGAGGGTGATTGTTGGTGAAGGAGACTAAATATGGTTCTCTGAACCATTCATCTACAAGACTGATTGTTGGTGAGAATGATGTACTGGTGATGAGGGTGGTGAACTGGTGGTGAGGGTGGTGGACTGGTGGTGAGGGTGATGGACTGGTGGTGAGTATGGCGGACTGGTGGTGAGAGTGATGGACTGGTGGTGAGGTTGGTGAACTGGTGGTGAGGGTGATGGACTGGTGGTGAGGGTGGTGGACTAGTGGTGAGGGTGATGGACTGGTGGTGAGTATGGCGGACTGGTGGTGAGTGATGGACTGGTGGTGAGGTTGGTGAACTGGTGGTGAGGGTGATGGACTGGTGGTGAGGGTGGTGGACTGGTGGTGAGGGTCATGGACTGGTGGAGAGTGACGGACTGGTGGTGAGTATGGCGGACTGGTGGTGAGGGTGATGGACTGGTGGTGAGGGTGGTGGACTGGTGGTGAGAGTGATGGACTGGTGGAGAGGGTGGTGGACCGG
>NW_027195330.1:130000-137500 GCF_038502225.1 Cherax quadricarinatus | reverse complement strand
TTATCCTATTCATTATAAAATAAATAACAAAACTTAAAAATATTATTAAAAATATTTATCAAGTAAAATTAATGAAAATATCAAATATAATAATACGTAAATGTATTTTCAATCAGTATATTATGATTATTATGCTATGCTATGTGAATATACTGATAGTATCTATCAGAGCAGCACCTGTCAGCGAAGCAGGTGTTGCTCTGGCAGCAGGTGCTGCTCTGGCAGCAGGTGCTGCTCTGGCAGCAGGTGCTGCTCTGGCAGCAGGTGCTGCTCTGGCAGCAGGTGCTGCTCTGGCAGCAGGTGCTGCTCTGACAGGTGCTGCTCTGGCAGTAGGTGCTGCTCTGACAGCAGGTGCTGCTCTGACAGCAGGTGCTGCTCTGGCAGCAGGTGCTGCTCTGGCAGCAGGTGCTGCTCTGGCAGCAGGTGCTGCTCTGGCAGCAGGTGCTGCTCTGGCAGCAGGTGCTGCTCTGGCAGCAGGTGCTGCTCTAACAGCAGGTGCTGCTCTGACAGCAGGTGCTGCTCTAACAGCAGGTGCTGCTCTGACAGCAGGTGCTGCTCTGGCAGCAGGGGCTGCTCTGGCAGCAGGTGTTGCTCTGGCAGCAGGTGCTGCTCTAACAGCAGGTGCTGCTCTGACAGCAGGTGCTGCTCTAACAGCAGGTGCTGCTCTAACAGCAGGTGCTGCTCTGACAGCAGGTGCTGCTCTGACAGCAGGTGCTGCTCTGACAGCAGGTGCTGCTCTGACAGCAGGTGCTGCTCTGACAGCAGGTGCTGCTCTGACAGCAGGTGCTGCTCTGACAGCAGGTGCTGCTCTAACAGCAGGTGCTGCTCTGACAGCAGGTGCTGCTCTGACAGCAGGTGCTGCTCTGGCAGCAGGTGCTGCACTGACAACAGGTGCTGCACTGACAACAGGTGTTGCACTGACAACAGGTGCTGTTGTAGACACACCGGAGAGTTAACACCCAAAAATCTTACTTCTGTTCACTAGTTTAGGAGTTTGGTAAAACATGAAGTGTAATATTGACTACAATACAAACATTTTTCACAAGTATGTTTACAGTCTGGACGAAAAATAATCATGACTTAGATCATAACTGACGTAATACCTGCCAATACCTTAAGTTAATCAGCTTGTCTAATTCCAACGCCAGATTAATCACATGAAAGTTACATCACATAAAGTACTCAAGACTTACAGTATCAAGGTGTGCAACGCACTAACAAGTAAAAGATAACAGATAACTAATCAGAGATGGACCACAATATAAATTATATATATATATATATATATATATATATATATATATATATATATATATATATATATATATATATATATATATATATGGTTTAAAAAATTGACAAGTTGATAATTAAAACACTTGTACAGCGTTTAGGAAACGTTTGCACAATAAACCTTCCCAAATGTTAGACAAGTGTCTGGTTTACTCACAATATAATGTACAGATACAATCATAGACAAAGTTGCTACAACTCTAGCACAGATCTGAATTCACGAAGCTTGGTAAATAATAACTGTATTCACTTAGAATGTAGAAGCAACTCTTTTCCTGAGTCTTAACAGTAGACATAAAACAACAATAATATACAGACTTACGTAGATTTAAAAAAGATTCACATAATTGTATAAATTTTCATTTCGGGTAAAAGCCGTCATGTTTATGTAGGTCTTATATTTCCCAGGCGACCTGTCACCCTTAGCTGTTGAATACTTCACATTAAAATAATGATTCAATAACATTAGGATAATGGTAAATGTTTCATATCAAACTGTAAAATTAAATCACTGGAAGATAAATATAATATACCTCAATCGCTTTAGAGGCGACCTTGTTGACCACTGCACCATACAGCCGTAATATTAAGTTACTGAGTTTTACTTAGCAAGTCAATGGTAACGATGGTACTGGTCTGAACTGCATTAGACACCCTGACTTCTGTCTTTATTGGTATTACTGTTGACGGTACTAGCGACTAATGTTTCTATCCCATCTGTTACCAACGTTGACTGCAGTTGTGACTAGTACAGTAACGGTAACGTACAAGAAAGGTGACCAAACACAGCATTTCCTCAGAGAGGAGCTCAGCTTGTCAAATATGGCAACTACATGCAGCACTTCCCATATATGATAATATAACACAAGTGTTAAAAAACATAAAGATACCGGAAGACGTTATAACAGAGATGGAGACCCAGCCTGACCAACATGGTCAGGCACTCCAGTTAAAATTTTATTTTAATTATGTTTTATAGCTATTTGCTTTATTTGACTTTCTTCACATGTTACTGTATCTCACAGCGTGATCTTTGTATCTCTGTTGTTACTGTAGCTCACAGCGTGATCTTTGTATCTCTGTTGTTACTGTATCTCACAGAGTGATCTTTGTATCTCTGTTGTTACTGTATCTCACAGAGTGATCTTTGTATCTCTGTTGTTACTGTATCTCACAGCGTGATCTTTGTATCTCTGTTGTTACTGTATCTCACAGAGTGATCTTTGTATCTCTGTTGTTACTGTATCTCACAGAGTGATCTTTGTATCTCTGTTGTTACTGTATCTCACAGAGTGATCTTTTTATCTCTATTGTTACTGTAACTCACAGCGTGATCTTTGTATCTCTGTTGTTACTGTATCTCACAGCGTGATCTTTGTATCTCTGTTGTTACTGTATCTCACAGCGTGATCTTTGTATCTCTATTGTTACTGTATCTCACAGCGTGATCTTTGTATCTCTATTGTTACTGTAACTCACAGCGTGATCTTTGTATCTCTGTTGTTACTGTATCTCACAGCGAGACCTTTGTATCTCTGTTGTTACTGTAACTCACAGCGTGATCTTTATATCTCTGTTGTTACTGTATCTCACAGCGTGACCTTTGTATCTCTGTTGTTACTGTAACTCACAGCGTGATCTTTGTATCTCTGTTGTTACTGTATCTCACAGCGTGATCTTTGTATCTCTGTTGTTACTGTATCTCACAGCGTGATCTTTGTATCTCTGTTGTTACTGTAACAGCGTGTTACTGTATCTCACAGCGTGATCTTTGTATCTCTGTTGTTACTGTATCTCACAGCGTGATCTTTGTATCTCTGTTGTTACTGTAACTCACAGCGTGATCTTTGTATCTCTGTTGTTACTGTATCTCACAGCGTGATCTTTGTATCTCTGTTGTTACTGTATCTCACAGCGTGATCTTTGTATCTCTGTTGTTACTGTAACTCACAGCGTGACCTTTGTATCTGTTGTTACTGTAACTCACAGCGTGACCTTTGTATCTCTGTTGTTACTGTAACTCACAGCGTGATCTTTATATCTCTGTTGTTAGTGTATCTCACAGCGTGACCTTTGTATCTCTGTTGTTACTGTAACTCACAGCGTGATCTTTGTATCTCTGTTGTTACTGTATCTCACAGCGTGACCTTTGTATCTCTGTTGTTACTGTAACTCACAGCGTGATCTTTGTATCTCTGTTGTTACTGTATCTCACAGAGTGATCTTTGTATCTCTGTTGTTACTGTATCTCACAGCGTGATCTTTGTATCTCTGTTGTTACTGTATCTCACAGAGTGATCTTTGTATCTCTGTTGTTACTGTATCTCACAGAGTGATCTTTGTATCTCTGTTGTTACTGTATCTCACAGCGTGATCTTTGTATCTCTGTTGTTACTGTATCTCACAGCGTGACCTTTGTATCTCTGTTGTTACTGTAACTCACAGCATGATCTTTGTATCTCTGTTGTTACTGTATCTCACAGAGTGAACTTTGTATCTCTGTTGTTACTGTATCTCACAGCGTGATCTTTGTATCTCTGTTGTTACTGTATCTCACAGCGTGATCTTTGTATCTCTGTTGTTACTGTATCTCACAGTGTGATCTTTGTATCTCTGTTGTTACTGTATCTCACAGCGTGATCTTTGTACCTCTGTTGTTACTCTATCTCACAGCGTGATCTTTGTATTTGTTGTTACTGTATCTCACAGCGTGATCTTTGTATCTCTGTTGTTACTGTATCTCACAGCGTCATCTTTGTATCTCTGTTGTTACTGTAACTCACAGCGTGATCTTTGTATCTCTGTTGTTACTGTATCTCACAGCGTGATCTTTGTATCTCTGTTGTTACTGTATCTCACAGTGTGATCTTTGTATCTCTGTTGTTACTGTATCTCAGCGAGATCTTTGTATCTCTGTTGTTACTGTATCTCGCAGTGTGACCTTTGTATCTCCGTTGTTACTGTATCTCACAGCGTGATCTTTGTATCTCTGTTGTTACTGTATCTCACAGCGTGATCTTTGTATCTCTGTTGTTACTGTATCTCACAGCGTGATCTTTGTATCTCTATTGTTACTGTATCTCACAGCGTGATCTTTGTATCTCTGTTGTTACTGTATCTCACAGAGTGATCTTTGTATCTCTATTGTTACTGTATCTCACAGCGTGATCTTTGTATCTCTGTTGTTACTGTATCTCACAGTGTGATCTTTGTATCTCTTTTGTTACTGTATCTCAGTGTGATCTTTACATCTCTGTTGTTTCTGTATCTCACAGTGTGATCTTTGTATCTCTGTTGTTACTGTATCTCACAGTGTGATCTTTGTATCTCTGTTGTTACTGTATCTCACAGTGTGATCTTTGTATCTCTTTTGTTACTGTATCTCAGTGTGATCTTTACATCTCTGTTGTTACTGTATCTCACAGTGTGATCTTTGTATCTCTGTTGTTACTGTATCTCACAGTGTGATCTATGTATCGCTGTTGTTACTGTATCTCAGTGTGATCTTTGTATCTCTGTTGTTACTGTATCTCAGTGTGATCTTTGTATCTCTGTTGTTACTGTATCTCACAGTGTGATCTTTGTATCTCTTTTGTTACTGTATCTCAGTGTGATCTTTACATCTCTGTTGTTACTGTATCTCACAGTGTGATCTTTGTATCTCTGTTGTTACTGTATCTGACAGTGTGATCTTTGTATCTCTGTTGTTACCGTATCTCGCAGTGTGATCTTTGTATCTCTGTTGTCACTGTATCTCACAGCATGATCTTTGTATCTCTGTTGTTACTGTATCTCACAGTGTGATCTTTGTATCTCTGTTGTTACTGTATCTCACAGCGTGACCTTTGTATCTCTGTTGTTACTGTATCTCACAGCGTGATCTTTGTATCTCCGTTGTTACTGTATCTCACAGAGTGAGCTTTGTATCTCTGTTGTTACTGTATCTCACAGCGTGATCTTTGTATCTCTGTTGTTACTGTAACTCACAGAGTGAGCTTTGTATCTCTGTTGTTACTGTATCTCACAGCGTGATCTTTGTATCTCTGTTGTTACTGTAACTCACAGCGTGATCTTTATATCTCTGTTGTTACTGTATCTCACAGCGTGACCTTTGTATCTCTGTTGTTACTGTAACTCACAGCGTGATCTTTGTATCTCTGTTGTTACTGTATCTCACAGCGTGATCTTTGTACCTCTGTTGTTACTGTATCTCACAGCGTGATCTTTGTATCTCTGTTGTTACTGTAACTCACAGCGTGATCTTTATATCTCTGTTGTTACTGTATCTCACAGCGTGACCTTTGTATCTCTGTTGTTACTGTAACTCACAGCGTGATCTTTATATCTCTGTTGTTACTGTATCTCACAGCGTGACCTTTGTATCTCTGTTGTTACTGTAACTCACAGCGTGATCTTTGTATCTCTGTTGTTACTGTATCTCACAGCGTGATCTTTGTACCTCTGTTGTTACTGTATCTCACAGCGTGATCTTTGTATCTGTTGTTACTGTATCTCACAGCGTCATCTTTGTATCTCTGTTGTTACTGTATCTCACAGCGTGATCTTTGTATCTCTGTTGTTACTGTATCTCACAGCGTGATCTTTGTATCTCTGTTGTTACTGTATCTCACTGTGTGATCTTTGTATCTCTGTTGTTACTGTTTCTCACAGCGTGATCTTTGTATCTCTGTTGTTACTGTTTCTCACAGCGTGATCTTTGTATCTCTGTTGTTACTGTTTCTCACAGCGTGATCTTTGTATCTCTGTTGTTACTGTTTCTCACAGCGTGATCTTTGTATCTCTGTTGTTACTGTTTCTCACTGCGTGATCTTTGTATCTCTGTTGTTACTACATGTTAATGTGAGGTGATGTTGAGGTGAAGGTGTAAGGTGAACTACATGTTAATGTGAGGTGATGTTGAGGTGAAGGTGTAAGGTGAACTACATGTTAATGTGAGGTGATGTTGAGGTGAAGGTGTAAGGTGAACTACATGTTAATGTGAGGTGATGTTGAGGTGAAGGTGTAAGGTGAACTACATGTTAATGTGAGGTGATGTTGAGGTGAAGGTGTAAGGTGAACTACATGTTAATGTGAGGTGATGTTGAGGTGAAGGTGTAAGGTGAACTACATGTTAATGTGAGGTGATGTTGAGGTGAAGGTGTAAGGTGAACTACATGTTAATGTGAGGTGATGTTGAGGTGAAGGTGTAAGGTGAACTACATGTTAATGTGAGGTGAAGGTTTAAGAACAACAGGTGACTTACTCAGGTGAGTATGTAATAAGCTACTGTTTTAGGCGCCATGTGAATAATACACAATAACATTATTATTGTTGATGTAAGAGTGAACTACACGGACCATCAACGGTCAGTACGTAGCCACACGGACCATCAACGGTCAGTACGTAGCCACACGGACCATCAACGGTCAGTACGTAGCCACACGGACCATCAACGGTCAGTACGTAGCCACACGGACCATCAACAGTCAGTACGTAGTCACACGGACCATCAACAGTCAGTACGTAGCCACACGGACCATCAACAGTCAGTACGTAGCCACACGGACCATCAAGGTTCAGTACGTAGCCACACGGACCATCAAGGTTCAGTACGTAGCCACACGGTCCATCAAGGTTCAGTACGTAGCCACACATACCATCAAGCTTCAGTACGTAGCCACACGGACCATCAAGGTTCAGTACGTAGCCACACGGACCATCAAGGTTCAGTACTTAGCCACACGGACCATCAAGGTTCAGTACGTAGCCACACGGACCATCAAGGTTCAGTACGTAGCCACACGGACCATCAAGGTTCAGTACGTAGCCACACGGACCATCAAGGTTCAGTACATAAGAACATAAGAAAGGAGGAACACTGCAGCAGGCCTGTTGGCCCATACTAGGCAGGTCCTTTACAATTCATCCCACTAACAAAACATTTGCCCAACCCAATTTTCAGTGCCACCCAAGAAATAAGCTCTGATGTGAAAGTCCCACTCAAATCCAACCCCTCCCACTCATGTACTTATCCAACCTAGATTTGAAACTACCCAAAGTCCTAGCCTCAATAACCCAACTAGGTAGACTGTTCCACTCATCAACTACCCTATTTCCAAACCAATACTTTCCTATGTCCTTTCTAAATCTAAACTTATCTAATTTAAATCCATTACTGCGGGTTCTCTCTTGGAGAGACATCCTCAA
>NW_027195330.1:0-125000 GCF_038502225.1 Cherax quadricarinatus | reverse complement strand
GGAACACAAAGTGGTCATTGCAGTGATGTATAATCCACCACAGAACTACAGGAGGCCAAGAGAGGAATATGAAGAGAGCAACAGAGCAATGGTGGACACACTTGCTGAGGTGGCAAGAAGAGCTCACTCCAGCAGAGCAAAGTTGCTAGTTATGGGGGATTTCAACCACAGGGAGATTGACTGGGAAAACCTGGAGCCACATGGGGGTCCCGAAACATGGAGAGCCAGGATGTTGGACGTGGTGCTGGAAAACCTCATGCACCAACATGTTAAGGACACTACCAGAGTGAGAGGGGAGGATGAACCAGCAAGATTGGACCTTGTGTTCACCCTGGGCAGCTCAGACATTGAGGACATCAAGTATGAGAGTCCCCTAGGAGCTAGCGACCACGTGGTTCTGTGCTTTGAATACATAGTAGAGCTGCAAGTGGAGAGAATAACAGGAGTAGAATGGGAAAAGCCTGACTATAAAAGAGGGGACTACATAGGGTTGAAGAACTTCCTGCGGGAGGTCCAGTGGGACAGAGAACTGGCAGGAAAGCCAGTAAATGAAATGATGGAATATGTAGCAACAAAATGCAAGGAGGCAGTGGAAAGGTTCATTCCCAAGGGCAACAGTAACAACGGGAAGACCAGAACAAGCCCCTGGTTCACCCGACGGTGTAAGGAGGCAAAAACAAAGTGCAATAGAGAATGGAAAAAGTACAGAAGGCAGAGAACACACGAAAATAGGGAGATCAGTTGCAGAGCCAGGAATGAGTACGCACAGGTAAGGAGGGAGGCCCAGCGACAGTATGAAAATGACATAGCATCGAGAATCAAGACTGACCCGAAACTGTTGTATAGCCACATCAGGAGGAAGACAACAGTCAAAGACCAGGTGATCAGATTAAGGACAGAAGGTGGAGAACTCATAAGAAATGATCAGGAGGTATGTGAGGAGCTGAACAGGAGATTTAAGGAAGTTTTTACAGTAGAGACAGGAAGGGCTGTGGGAAGACAGCACAGAAGGGAACATCAAGAGGGAATATACCAACAAGTGTTGGATGACATACGAACAACTGAGGAGGAGGTGAAGAAGTTCTTAAGTGACCTTGACACCTCAAAGGCGATGGGACCGGACAACATCTCCCCATGGGTCCTTAGAGAAGGAGCAGAGATGCTGTGTGTGCCTCTAACCACAATCTTCAACACATCCCTTGAAACTGGGCAACTACCTGAGAAATGGAAGACAGCTAATGTAGTCCCCATATTTAAGAAAGGAAACAGAAACGAGGCAATAAACTACAGACCTGTGTCTCTGACATGTATTGTGTGCAAAGTCATGGAGAAGATTATCAGGAGGAGAGTGGTCGAACACCTGTAAAGGAACAAGATTATAAATGAAAACCAGCATGGGTTCATGGAAGGCAAATCTTGTATCACAAACCTCCTGGAGTTTTATGACAAGGTAACAGAAGTAAGACACGAGAGAGAGGGTTGGGTAGATTGCGTTTTCCTAGACTGCAGGAAGGCCTTTGACACAGTTCCCCACAAGAGATTAGTGCAGAAGCTGGAGGATCAGGCACACGTAAAAGGAAGGGCACTGCAATGGATAAGGGAATACCTGACAGGGAGGCAGCAACGAGTCATGGTACGTGAAGAGGTATCACAGTGGGCGCCTGTTACGAGCGGGGTCCCACAGGGGTCAGTTCTAGGACCAGTGCTATTTTTGATACATGTGAACGACATGAAGGAAGGAATAGACTCTGAAGTGTCCCTGTTCGCAGATGACGTGAAGTTGATGAGAAGAATTAAATCGGACGAGGATGAGGTAGGATTGCAAAGAGACCTGGAGAGGCTGGACATGTGGTCCAGTAACTGGCTTCTCGAATTCAATCCAGCCAAATGCAAAGTCATGAAGATTGGGGAGGGGCAAAGAAGACCGCAGACAGAGTATAGGCTAGGTGGACAAAGACTACAGACCTCACTCAGGGAGAAAGACCTTGGGGTGACCATAACACCGAGCACATCACCGGAGGCACACATCAACCAAATAACCGCTGCAGCATACGGGAGCCTGGCAAACCTGAGAATAGCGTTCCGATACCTTAATAAGGAATCGTTCAAGACACTGTACACTGTGTATGTTAGGCCCATACTGGAGTATGCAGCACCAGTCTGGAACCCACACCTGGTCAAGCACGTCAAGAAGTTAGAGAAAGTACAAAGGTTTGCAACAAGGCTAGTCCCAGAGCTCAAGGGAATGTCGTACGAGGAAAGGTTAAGGGAAATCGGACTGACGACACTGGAGGACAGAAGGGTCAGGGGAGACATGATAACGACATACAAGATACTGCGGGGAATAGACAAGGTGGACAGAGATAGGATGTTCCAGAGAGGGGACACAGGGACAAGGGGTCACAACTGGAAGCTGAAGACTCAGACGAGTCACAGGGACGTTAGGAAGTATTTCTTCAGTCATAGAGTTGTCAGCAAGTGGAATAGCCTAGCAAGTGAAGTAGTGGAGGCAGGAACCATACATAGTTTTAAGAAGAGGTATGACAAAGCTCAGGAAGCAGAGAGAGAGAGGATCCAGTAGCGATCAGTGAAGAGGCGGGGCCAGGAGCTGAGTATCGACCCCTGCAACCACAATTAGGTGAGTACAATTAGGTGAGTACACGTATTTCTTCAGTCACAGAGTTGTTAGGAAGTGGAATAGCCTAGAAAGTGATGCAGGGGAGGCAGGAACCAGACATAGTTTTAAGACGAGGTTTCATAAGTTCATGGAGCAGGGAGAGAGGACCCAGTAGCAATCAGTGAAGAGGCGGGGCCAGGAGCTATGACTCGACCCCTGCTGCCACAAATTGGTGTGTACAAATAGATGAGTACACACATGTACACAAGCTCAGACACACCTCAGAACAGGCGAAGTGTATGTCGACAAGTGAGTTTGACAGCTGGTAAGTAACTGAGTAGCTGGACAACACATTAACCAACACTGAACGTCACCAGGAGTAGCTTGACAACACATTAACCAACACTGAACGTCACCAGGAGTAGCTGGACAACACATTAACCAACACTGAACGTCACCAGGAGTAGCTGGACAACACATTAACCAACACTGAACGTCACCAGGAGTAGCTTGACAACACATTAACCAACACTGAACGTTACCAGGAGTAGCTTGACAACACATTAACCAACACTGAACGTCACCAGGAGTAGCTTGACAACACATTAACCAATACTGAACGTCACCAGGAGTAGCTGGACAACACCATCACAAACACACAACCTCACCAACACTGTCATAAACACTGGACGTAGCACACGCACATCACACCATAACACCACAAAACATAGTGTATTACAACATTCATTTTACAATATATGTTAACTTTCACGCATCACAGCACATCACAACCTAACATAACATCAGAGACATTAACACAGAAGCGTACTGGCCAGGCTGCAGCAGCGACCACTGGCCAGGCTGCAGCAGCAACCACTGGCCAGGCTGCAGCAGCAACCACTGGCCAGGCTGCAGCAGCGACCACTAGCCAGGCTGCAGCAGCAACCACTGGCCAGGCTGCAGCAGCAACCACTGGCCAGGCTGCAGCAGCGACCACTGGCCAGGCTGCAGCAGCGACCAATGGCCAGGCTGCAGCAGCGACCAATGGCCAGGCTGCAGCAGCGGCCACTGGCCAGGCTGCAGCAACGGCCACTGGCCAGGCTGCAGCAACGACCGCTGGCCAGGCTGCAGCAGCGACCACTGGCCAGGCTGAAGCTGCGACCACTGACCAGGCTGCAGCAGCGATCACTGTCCAGGCTGCAGCAGCGACCACTGACCAGGCTGCAGCAGCGACCACTGGCCAGGCTGCAGCAGCGACCACTGGCCAGGCTGCAGTAGCGACCACTGGCCAGGCTGCAGCAGCGACCACTGGCCAGGCTGTAGCAGCAACCACTGGCCAGGCTGCAACAGCGGCCACTGGCCAGGCTGCAGCAGTGGCCACTGGCCAGGCTGCAGCAGCGACCACTGGCCAGGCTGCAGCAGTGGCCACTGGCCAGGCTGCAGCAGTGGCCACTGGCCAGGCTGCAACAGCGACCACTGGCCAGGCTGCAGCAGTGGCCACTGGCCAGGCTGCAGCAGCGACCGCTGGCCAGGCTGCAGCAGCGACCACTGGCCAGGCTGAAGCAGCGACCACTGGCCAGGCTGAAGCAGCGACCACTGGCCAGGCTGCAGCAGCGACCACTGGCCAGGCTGCAGCAGCAACCACTGGCCAGGCTGCAGCAGCGACCACTGGCCAGGCTGCAGCAGCGACCACTGGCCAGGCTGCAGCAGCGACCACTGGCCAGGCTGCAGCAGCGACCACTGGCCAGGCTGCAGCAGCGACCACTGGCCAGGCTGCAGCAGCGAACACTGGCCAGGCTGCAGCAGCGACCACTGGCCAGGCTGCAGCAGCGACCACTGGCCAGGCTGCAGCAGCGACCACTGGCCAGGCTGCAGCAGCGACCACTGGCCAGGCTGCAGCAGCGACCACTGGCCAGGCTGCAGCAGCGACCACTGGCCAGGCTGCAGCAGCGACCACTGGCCAGGCTGCAGCAGCGACCACTGGCCAGGCTGCAGCAGCGACCACTGGCCAGGCTGCAGCAGCGACCACTGGCCAGGCTGCAGCAGCGACCACTGGCCAGGCTGCAGCAGCGACCACTGGCCAGGCTGCAGCAGCGACCACTGGCCAGGCTGCAGCAGCGACCACTGGCCAGGCTGCAGCAGCGACCACTGGCCAGGCTGCAGCAGCGACCACTGGCCAGGCTGCAGCAGCGACCACTGGCCAGGCTGCAGCAGCGACCACTGGCCAGGCTGCAGCAGCGACCACTGGCCAGGCTGCAGCAGCGACCACTGGCCAGGCTGCAGCAGCGACCACTGGCCAGGCTGCAGCAGCGACCACTGGCCAGGCTGCAGCAGCGACCACTGGCCAGGCTGCAGCAGCGACCACTGGCCAGGCTGCAGCAGCGACCACTGGGCAGGCTGCAGCAGCGACCACTGGCCAGGCTGCAGCAGCGACCACTGGCCAGGCTGCAGCAGCGACCACTGACCAGGCTGCAGCAGCGACCACTGGCCAGGCTGCAGCAGCGACCACTGGCCAGGCTGCAGCAGCGACCACTGGCCAGGCTGCAGCAGCGACCACTGGCCAGGCTGCAGCAGCGACCACTGGCCAGGCTGCAGCAGCGACCACTGGCCAGGCTGCAGCAGCGACCACTGGCCAGGCTGCAGCAGCGACCACTGGCCAGGCTGCAGCAGCGACCACTGGCCAGGCTGCAGCAGCGACCACTGGCCAGGCTGCAGCAGCGACCACTGGCCAGGCTGCAGCAGCGACCACTGACCAGGCTGCAGCAGCGACCACTGGCCAGGCTGCAGCAGCGACCACTGGCCAGGCTGCAGCAGCGACCACTGGCCAGGCTGCAGCAGCAACCACTGGCCAGGCTGCAGCAGCGACCACTGGCCAGGCTGCAGCAGCAACCACTGGCCAGGCTGCAGCAGCAACCACTGGCCAGGCTGCAGCAGCGACCACTGGCCAGGCTGCAGCAGCGACCACTGGCCAGGCTGCAGCAGCAACCACTGGCCAGGCTGCAGCAGCAACCACTGGCCAGGCTGCAGCAGCGACCACTGGCCAGGCTGCAGCAGCGGCCACTGGCCAGGCTGCAGCAGCGACCACTGGCCAGGCTGCAGCAGCAACCACTGGCCAGGCTGCAGCAGCAACCACTGGCCAGGCTGCAGCAGCAACCACTGGCCAGGCTGCAGCAGCGACCACTGGCCAGGCTGCAGCAGCAACCACTGGCCAGGCTGCAGCAGCGACCACTGGCCAGGCTGCAGCAGCAACCACTGGCCAGGCTGCAGCAGCGACCACTGGCCAGGCTGCAGCAGCAACCACTGGCCAGGCTGCAGCAGCAACCACTGGCCAGGCTGCAGCAGCAACCACTGGCCAGGCTGCAGCAGCGACCACTGGCCAGGCTGCAGCAGCAACCACTGGCCAGGCTGCAGCAGCGACCACTGGCCAGGCTGCAGCAGCAACCACTGGCCAGGCTGCAGCAGCGACCACTGGCCAGGCTGAAGCAGCGACCACTGGCCAGGCTGCAGCAGCGACCACTGGCCAGGCTGCAGCAGCGACCACTGGCCAGGCTGTAGCAGCGACCACTGGCCAGGCTGCAGCAGCGACCACTGGCCAGGCTGCAGCAGCGACCACTGGCCAGGCTGCAGCAGCGACCACTGGCCAGGCTGCAGTAGCGACCACTGGCCAGGCTGCAGCAGCGACCACTGGCCAGGCTGCAGCAGCGACCACTGGCCAGGCTGCAGCAGCGACCACTGGCCAGGCTGCAGCAGCGACCACTGGCCAGGCTGCAGCAGCGACCACTGGCCAGGCTGCAGCAGCGACCACTGGCCAGGCTGCAGCAGCGACCACTGGCCGACTTGATGGTTCATATATTTTAAGCTCGAGATATTTTGTTTTGTGTTACTGATTGGTAATATATTTTTGTTGTCAGTTTGGATGAGGTGAGAGAAATATTGATGTGTAAATTGAAAGAGACAGTATTTAATTGTTTAATAATTATTTCTCGTTAGATTTTATCTTGCATAAGATCATTTATATGAGTGTTTCCTTTGTCTTATCTACAAGACACTCAAACTTGTCACTTCTTCACATATTCACATCTTTCACAATGGTTATTCTCAAAATTGTATAAAACCAATAATTTCAATTTCATTTAGTCAAATTTTTTTTTATTTACACATCGTTGTTTTCCAACAAGACGAGGTGAGGTGAAAAAGAAGAAGCACTTTTATCATCATTCATTCCATCACTGTCTTGTCAGAGTCGTGCTTACACTACAGTTAAAAAAGGTCAAGAAATAAACAGGACTCAAGTCCGGCTTGTCGGTTTCTCTGTATCCCTTAATAAATGTTACTTTGCTCACACTCCAACACTGCGTCAAGTCATAAAAATAATATGTCTCCATTCGCTCTCGCACGCTTGCTGGAAGTTCAAGCCCTTTGCACACAAAACCTCTTTTACCCCTCCCTCAAACCTTCCTTAGGACGACCCCTACCACGCCTTCCTTCCATTACAGATTTATATGCCCTCTAAGTCATTCTATTTTGTTTCACCTTCTTTAAATGTCCAAACCACTTCAACAACCCCTCCTCTGCCATCTGGATAATACTTTTAGAAATCCTGCACCGTCTTCTGATCTTGACGCTACTAATACTTTGCATTATATTCTTATCGCTCATTGCCCTCAGACACATCTGCACTACCACCAGCCTTCCTCTTGTTGCAATATTCACTACTCATGCTTCATACTCATGTAGGAGCGTCTATACAACTACACTCTCATGCAATTTCCTCCTCTTTTCTTCCATGGATCTGCTGATAAGTCGACTCCCAAATATTTGAATACATTCACCTCTTCCATACTCCCTCCCTCCAATCTGATATCAAATTTTTCATTACCTAAATTTTTGTTGTTCTCATTACCTTGCTGTTATTTTATGTTCATATACCAATTCCTTCTCTTACATACCCTTTCAAAGTCGTTCACCAACCTCTGCAACTTCTTCTCAGAATCTCCCATGAACAAAGTGTCGTCAGCAAAAAGCAACTGTGGCAACTCCCACTTTGTGTTAGATTCTTTCTCTCTTAATCCCACACCTCTTGCCAACACCCGAGCATTCACTTCTCTTACAACCCCATCTATAAATATATTGAACAACAATGGTGATATCACGCATACCTGTCTAAGGCCTACTTTTATTGGGAAATAATCTCCCTCTTAATGGGAAATAATCTCCTCGTAAAAACTCTTAACTGCAGATGCATACACACTTATTATAATCCACTTTTCACATTCGACCCTTATTTTAAACCACATAATCCTTGAATTTATATATTTATATTACTTCTCTCTCCATAACTGATCCATCAACATTATTGTTACCCCTTCCTTAGCTCTAACTCTCAGATTCTCCTCACTTAATCCCATTTAAACTCCCCTACTCCCTTCATCTTTGTTTCGTTTAGGGCCGAGACATCCAACTTCTTTTCATTCATAACATTAGCAATCATTTCTTTCTTATCATCCGCACTTACATCCACGCTATTAGCTACTACCCTACTGCTTCCGGCATTTAGTCGCCTCCTACGACACGCATAGCTTACGGAGATAAGCAGAAATAAACAAAAGATAAACGGAGATAAACAGGAAAAAAACAGAAGAAAACCCAGAGGGATAATTATATTTATGCTTGTGTAGTGTGACCAATTACATTTTTATTACTATTTTAATAATAATAATAATAATAATAATAATAATAATAATAATAATAATAATCTTTAATGAACTTTAATGAACTGAAAAGGTATCCCTATTTCTCATACGTTCAGCCTCCTCTACTTCAGTTATCCGAGAAAGGTATCCAGTGTGTCATAAACCGTAATGCATGTATTAATAAAAAAGTTTGCGACCACTGTCAGCCTCAGAATTATCTCTGAGTTACCAGACCTTGCCACTTGGAGGCCAGTGGTTCGTCTTTAAGGTCCACCCACCCACTTACTGTGTTTTTGATGCATTCCCCAGGTTCATGTGTCCAGGAGTCCATCTGTGTCCCCTCAGATATTCTCCCTTCTCCACTTCCCCAAGGTCTACCTCAACTACCAGTATCCTTGTCTTTCCCAGGTCCATGTTTCTAGGAGTCCATCTGTCCGCCTTCAGATTTTCTCCCTTCCCCACTTCCCCAGGGTATCCTCGCCTTCCCCAGGTCCATGAGTCTAGGAATCCATCCGTGGGCCCCCGGATGTCTCCCCTTCCTCACTTCCCTTAGGATATCCTCCAGTCTCAGCCTTCCCCAGGTTATGTATCCCGAAGTCAGCTCAGCCACCCTCAGTGATCTAGCTAGATGAGAACGAGGTCTTGTCTAGCTGGTCTACGGTAGAGATTGTCCAGGTGGGTGGAATTACTGGAGGTGACACACAGAAAACTGCGTCCAGTAATTACACCCACCAAGACAGCCTGGAACAGTAGTCAGCCAGACGCAGCCAAGCTACCGTCCAGTTCCCCCACCAAGGTCTGGCCACTCAGTGAAAATTTGCGAGTTCTATTTATGTTATATGATTCATCAACATTAAATATAAGTTCTTTTTTTGTACTTAATAAGCAGCTTAAGTGCATTTGTGAATGTTTTATTGTGTGTGGATGAGTGTTGGTATGTTAATGTGTCTGTCCACCTCCACCAGAACTGTAATAAGCGCAGCGCACAATGGAAATAAGTCACTTTATCTGACTTTTTCGGTTATCCTGGGTATTTTACATATTCGCTAATATACATGATAAATTGTGTAACTGTTTTTACATGTACCTGCACCTAAGTAAACTTTCTTAACTTACACATACACTTGTTTTTACACTCATTTGCGCATTTCCGCAACGAAGCTTATGGGTTTACTATCATTCATACACGCACAAAACTACGCACATGAGCACACACACACACACACACACACACACACACACACACACACACACACACACACACACACACACACACACACACACACACACACACACACACACACACACACACACACATATGCACTCTAACTCACGGTTGTTAAAATTATGTTTGTCTTTTCAAAATAAAATCGAAAACTTGAAAGCAGAAAAATATCAGCTTCCTAAATGTTGGGTAAATCAGAAACTTCATGTATTTCAATATTCTGGTGAATAATCTTGGTTTTCGGTATTTTAAGACAGCCATTATGAAAAGTGTGAAAAGTTACTAGTTTTAGACACTTGTGGGTCAGGTAAAGAAGACAATATTATGAATTATCTTACGCAAGATATAATTTAGGTGAAAATTTTTTTTAAAAATTTTTTAAACAAGTTTGTCTTCATTCTTATATTTTCACTTCTCTCACCTCCTCTAGACTATAATAAAACATTAGCCAACACACACACGCACACACACACACACGCACACACACACGCACACACACACGCACACACACACGCACACACACACGCACACACACACACATACACACACATACACACACACACACACACACACACACACGCACACGCACACGCACACGCACACGCACACACACGACCCCTGCAACCACAAATAGGTGAGTACACACACACATACATACACACACACACACACACACACACACACACACACACACACACACACACACACACACAATAAATGTTTTGGGATGAAAATAAAAACTAGAATTAAGATGGTGGTTCTTGCACACTGGACAGTACGACTCTAAGATACTATGTTAAGCTGTAATGTTCTGTGATGTGTGAATGTCAGTCAAAATGTAAAATTAGTGTTGTGTTGTAAAGTGTTGATATGTTTAAATGTTAGCAGTATTATACCTTGAATGTTGTGGCACACAATGGTATTTCTTCAGTCCTAATGTTTATGTTATAAATAATACTTAACGTTAATGTTTAAGTGATGTTTAACTCTTAGCTGAATATTATTCTGTTCATTATCCACCTGTCATTATCCACCTGTCATTATCCACCTGTCATTATCCACCACTCTGGACAGGTTTCCCTCTCATGTTACATCGCCCTGGACGGGTTACCATCTCATAGTCCATCGCCCTGGACGGGTTTCTCTGTCATATTCCATCTCCCTTAACTGGTTTCATTGTCATATTACATCTCCCTGGACGGGTTTACCTTTTATAATCCATCTCACTGGACTGGTTTCCATGTCATGTTTCATCTCCCTGGGCGGGTTTCTCTGTCATATTAAATCGCCCTGGACGGGTTTCCGTGTCATATTCCATCGCCCTGGACGGGTTTCTCTGTCATATTCCATCGCCCTGGACGAGTTTCTCTGTCATATTGCATTGCCCTTGACAGGTTTGTCTGTCATATTCTATCGGCCTGGACGGGTTTGTCTGTCATCTTCCGTCGCCTTGGACGGGTTGTCCTGTTTTCCATCGTCCTGGACAGAACAACTTCTCATTTTCCATAGCCTTGGACGGGTTTTTCTTTCATTTTCTATTAATATGGAACTGTTTTTCTGTCGTTTTCTATGTAATGGATGAGTTTTCTTGTCATTTTCTATTTCAGTTGACAGATTTTCTTGTCATATTCCCTCGCTTTGGACGGTTTTCTGCAATATTCCATAGCCCTGTATGGGTTTCCCGGTTATTTTCCATCATCCTGGACAGTTTTCTCTGTCATTTTCCATTGCCCTGAAATTGTTTACCTGTCACATTCCATCGCCCTAGACGGATTTCCCTATCATTTTTCATTGCCAGGACGGGTTTCCCTGTCATATTATATCTCCTTGGACGGGTTTTTCTGTTATATTCCATCGCCCTCGACGGGTTTTCCTATCATATTCCGTCTCCCAGCATGGCTTTCTCTCTCAAGTTCCATCGCCCTGGAAGAGTTTCTCTGTCATATTGCATCGCCCTTGACGGGTTTGTCTGTCATATTCTATCGCCCTGGACGGGTTTCTCTGTCATATTCCATCTCCCTTGACGGTTTTCCATATCATATTCCATCTCCATGGACGGGTTTCCCTGTCATTATCCACAACCCTGGACGGGTATACCTGTCATTACTCACCTCCCTGGACGGGTATCCCTGTCATTATCTACCTCTTTAGATGGGTGTCCCTGTCATTATTCACCACTCTGGTCGAGTATCCTTGACATTATCCACCGCACTGAACGTGTATCCCTGTCATTATCCACCACCCTGGACGGGTATTCCTGTCATTATCCACCACCCTGGACGGGTATCCCTGTCATTATCCACCACCCTGGACGGGTATCCCTGTCATTATCCACCACCCTGGACGGGTATCCCTGTCATTATCCACCACCCTGGACGGGTATCCCTGTCATTATCAACCACCCTGGACGGGTATCCCTGTCATTATCCACCACCCTAGATAGGTTTCTCTGTCATATTCCATCTCCCTTGAACGGTTTTCTTGTCATTTTACGTCACCCTTGATGTATTTCTGCTCTTTTACTCCATCGCCTTGGATGTGTTTCCCAGTCACATTCCTTCGCCCTAGAGAGGTTTCTTTGTCATATTCCATGAGAGATGACAGGTGTCCTTATCATTTTCCATCGAGCTTCATGGGTTTCCCGTCATTTTCCGTCACAATGGACTGTTTTTCTGTCATAATCCATAACTCTGAACTTGTTTCTCTCTCATATTTACTCGCCCTGGACAGGTTTCCTTGTCATTTTCCGTCGTCATAGACGGATTCCTGTCATTTTTCAATTGTCCTGAACTGGTTTCCTTGTCATATTCCATCACCTGGACGGGTTTTGTTGTCATTTTCCATCGACCTTCACGGGTTTCCCTCTCATGTTTCATCGGCCTGGATTGGTTTCTTGTAGTTTTTCATCGCTCTGGACGGGTTTCTCTGTCATCTACAACGTCTTGGACGGGTTGTCCTGTTTTCCATCGTCCTGGACATTTTCTATTAATATGGAACTGTTTTTCTGTCGTTTTCTATGCAATTGATGAGTTTTCCTGTCATTTTCTATTTCAGTAGACAGATTTTCTTTTCATATTCTCTTGCTTTGGACGGTTTTCTGCAATATTCCATCGCTTTAGACGGGTTTCTCAACATTTTTCATCGCCAGGACGGGATTCCCTGCCATATTCCATCTACCTGGATGGGTTTCTCTGTCATATGTTTTCGCCCTGGACGGGTTTCTTTGTCATATTCCATCTCCCTGGACGGGTTTCCCTGTCATGTTCCGTCTCCTTGGGCGTTTTCCCCTTTCATATTCCATCGCCGTGGACTGGTTTCTCTGTCATATTCCATCGCCCTGGACGGGTTTCCCAATCATATTCCTTCTCCATGGATTGGTTTCTCTCTCATATTCCATCGCCCTGCTCGGGTTTCTCTCTCATACTCCATCGCCCCGGACAGGTTTCCCTGTCATATTCCGTCTCCATGGACGGGTTTCCCTTTCATATTCAATCGCCCTGGACAGGTTTCTCTGTCATATTCCATCGTCCTGGATGGGTTTACCTATCACTTCCCATCTCCCTGGACGGGTTTCTCTCTCATACTCCGTCTCCCTGGACAGGTTTCTCTCTCATACTCCATTTCCCTGGACGGGTTTCTCTCTCATATTCCATCTTCCTGGACGGGTTTGTCTCTCATACTCCATCTTCCTGGACGGGTTTCTCTCTCATACTCCATCTTCCTGGACGGGTTTCTCTCATACTCCATCTTCCTGGACGGGTTTCTCTCTCATACTCCATCTTCCTGGACGGGTTTATCTCATACTCCATCTTCCTGGACGGGTTTCTCTCTCATACTCCATCTTCCTGGACGGGTTTCTCTCTCATACTCCATCTTCCTGGACGGGTTTCTCTCATACTCCATCTTCCTGGACGGGTTTCTCTCATACTCCATCTTCCTGGACGGGTTTCCCTGTTATTTTCCATCGCCCTAGACATAAACTTTTCCTGGTATGGTCAACAGTCTCCAGGCTGACAGCAGTCAGCCAGGCTGACAGTATAGTTAACCAGGCTGACAGCGGAGTCAACCAGGCTGACAGCAGAGTCAGCCAGGCTAACAGCAGAGTCAGCCAGGCTAACAGCAGAGTCAGCCAGGCTAACAGCAGAGTCAGCCAGGCTAACAGCAGAGTCAGCCAGGCTAACAGCAGAGTCAGCCAGGCTAACAGCAGAGTCAGCCAGGCTAACAGCAGAGTCAGCCAGGCTAACAGCAGAGTCAGCCAGGCTAACAGCAGAGTCAGCCAGGCTAACAGCAGAGTCAGCCAGGCTAACAGCAGAGTCAGCCAGGCTAACAGCAGAGTCAGCCAGGCTAACAGCAGAGTCAGCCAGGCTAACAGCAGAGTCAGCCAGGCTAACAGCAGAGTCAGCCAGGCTAACAGCAGAGTCAGCCAGGCTAACAGCAGAGTCAGCCAGGCTAACAGCTGTACTACAGAACTATGCTCTTCTTTATTGTGAAGCACATAATCATATCTAAGTTTCCCATATATTGTGTCTACTACATTGTTTAATCATGTGGACGAGTACATGTATGTCTTTGAGAATGTGTACACATGTATGTGTACATAAGTGATCATGGGATGGGCTGTGGAGCGACATGTTTGTGTGTATGTATGTGTGATCTCATACATATTATAGTGATAGGAGATAATTGTGTACATTGTTGTGTGCGTATTTGTAGTACATGGGATTGTGTGCGTTTTATGCATGCAAGTGTATGTATAATGATGTATGAGTAAGGTGAGTGTGCTTAAACGTATAAATATTTGTGAAAATAATTATATGTGTGTATGCAAACAATTTCTGCGCGTGTTAGGGTTTGAGTGCCAAATGTAAAAGACGGATAAATAAACAAAAATGAAAACAGTGTAATATTTAACACAGTTATGATGGTGGTGGACAAATTAACCAACACTTGGGTATTCATCTGCAATAATAAAACACTCACAAATACTTTTAAACAGCTAAATAAGTAAAAAACAACTTGTTCTCCGTATATTTTCATAGTGTAACATAAAAGGATTTCCAAAATTTATGTTAATTAGCCTCTCCGAGGTGGCGGAACTGTGAGGCAGCTTGGTGGCGTCTAGCTGACCTACGGTCCAGGCTGTCTTGGTGGGTGTAATTACTGGACGCAGTTTTCTGTGTGTGTCACCTCCAGTAATTCCACCCACCTGGACAGTCTCTACCGTAGACCAGCTAGACAAGACCAAGTTTCCATGCAGCGAGGTCACTGAAGGTGGCAACCGCTGACTCTGGGGAAGTAGGGAAGGGAGTCCACCTGAGGTGACACTAGTGGACTCCTGGAGACACTGATCCGGGGAAGGCACCGCTGACTCTGGGGAAGTGGGGAAGGGAGTCCACCTGAGGTGACACAAGTGGACTCCTGGAGACACTGATCAGGGGAAGGCACCGCCGACCTTAGGTAAGTGGGGAAGGGGAGACATCCGGGAGCGAATGGATGGATTCCTGGATACATGAACCTGGGCAAGGCAAGAATACATGCAGTTGAGGCTGACCTTGGGTAAGTGGGGGAAGGGAAGATATCCGGCGATAGACGGAAGGATTCCTGGATACATGATCCTGGGGACGGCAAGAAAACCGCTGACTTTGGAGAAGTGGGGAAGGGAGTCCACCTGAGGTGACATAAGTGGACTCCTGGAGACACTGATCCGTGGAAGGCACCGCCGACCTTAGGTAAGTGGGTAAGGGAAGACATTCGGGAGCGAACGGATGGGTTCCTGGATACATAAACTTGAGGAAGGTTGTTGTTGAGGCTGATCTTAGGTAAGTGGGGAAGGGGAGACATCCGGGAGCGAACGGATGGACTCCTGGATACATGAACCTGGGTAAGGCATGAATACATGCAGTTGAGGATGACCTAGGGTAAGTGAGGAAGGGGAAACATCCGGGAGCGAACGGATGGATTCCTGGATACATGAACCTGGGTAAGGCATGAATACATGCAGTTGAGGCTGACCTAGGGTAAGCGGGGAACAGGAGACATCCGGGAGCGAACGGATAGATTCCTGGATACATGAACCCGGGGAAAGCAAGAATACAGATTGGTGAGGCTGACCTTAGGGAATTGAGGAAGGGAAAACATCCGGAGGGGGATAGATGGATTCCTGGATACATGAAGCTGGGGAAGGCTGAGGCTGGAAGACAGAGAGTGTGAGAGGCGAGGCTGACCTTAGGGAAGTGAGGAAGGGAGAAATCTGGGGGCCCACGGATGGATTCCTGGACACATGAACCTGGGGAAGGCTGAGGCTGGAAGGCAGACAGAACACAGAGAGGCGAGGCTGACCTTAGGGAAGTGAGGAAGGGAGAAATCTGGGGGCCCACGGATGGATTCCTGGACACATGAACCTGGGGAAGGCGAGGGGGGGGGCGGACCTTAAAGACGAACCACTGGCCTCCACGTGGCAAGGTCTGGTAACGCAGAGATAACTCTGAGGCTGACAGTGGTCGCAAATATATTATAATTTATTATTATTATAATTATTATTATTAAAATTATTATTATTATTATTATTATTATTATTATTATTATTATTTATTTTAAATTCATGATTTGGTAATTTGGATTCTAAAGCGTCAACTAGCCTCCCTGACAGTAGTCACGGTGGTGTTATTCCCACTCCAGCCTCCCTGACAGTAGTCACGGTGGTGTTATTCCCACTCCAGCCTCCCTGACAGTAGTCACGGTGGTGTTATTCCCACTCCAGCCTCCCTGACAGTAGTCACGGTGGTGTTATTCCCACTCCAGCCTCCCTGACAGTAGTCACGGTGGTGTTATTCCCACTCCAGCCTCCCTGACAGTAGTCACGGTGGTGTTATTCCCACTCCAGCCTCCCTGACAGTAGCCACAGTGGTGTTATTCCCACTCCAGCCTCCCTGACAGTAGTCATGGTGGTGTTATTCCCACTCCAGCCTCCCTGACAGTAGTCACGGTGGTGTTATTCCCACTCCAGCCTCCCTGACAGTAGCCACAGTGGTGTTATTCCCACTCCAGCCTCCCTGACAGTAGTCACGGTGGTGTTATTCCCACTCCAGCCTCCCTGACAGTAGTCACGGTGGTGTTATTCCCACTCCAGCCTCTCTGACAGTAGCAACGGTGGTGTTATTCCCACTCCAGCCTCCCTGACAGTAGCATCGGTGGTGTTATTCCCACTCCAGCCTCCCTGACAGTAGTCACGGTGGTGTTATTCCCACTCCAGCCTCCCTGACAGTAGCCACGGTGGTGTTATTCCCACTCCAGCCTCCCTGACAGTAGCATCGGTGGTGTTATTCCCACTCCAGCCTCCCTGACAGTAGTCACGGTGGTGTTATTCCCACTCCAGCCTCCCTGACAGTAGTCACGGTGGTGTTATTCCCACTCCAGCCTCCCTGACAGTAGTCACGGTGGTGTTATTCCCACTCCAGCCTCCCTGACAGTAGCATCGGTGGTGTTATTCCCACTCCAGCCTCCCTGACAGTAGTCACGGTGGTGTTATTCCCACTCCAGCCTCCCTGACAGTAGCCACGGTGGTGTTATTCCCACTCCAGCCTCCCTGACAGTAGCCATGGTGGTGTTATTCCCACTCTAGCCTCCCTGACAGTAGCCTCGGTGGTGTTATTCCCACTCCAGCCTCCCTGACAGTAGCCATGGTGGTGCTATTCCCACTCTAGCCTCCCTTACAGTAGCCACGGTGGTGTTATTCCCACTCCAACCTCCCTGACAGTAGCCATGGTGGTGTTATTCCCACTCCAGCCTCCCTGACAGTAGCCATGGTGGTGTTATTCCCACTCCAGCCTCCCTGACAGTAGCCATGGTGGTGTTATTCCCACTCCAGCCTCCCTGACAGTAGCCATGGTGGTGTTATTCCCACTCTAGCCTCCCTGACAGTAGTCATGGTGGTGTTATTCCCACTCCAGCCTCCCTGACAGTAGCCACGGTGGTGTTATTCCCACTCCAGCCTCCCTGACAGTAGCCAAGGTGGTGTTATTCCCACTCCAGCCTCCCTGACAGTAGCCACGGTGGTGTTATTCCCACTCCAGCCTCCCTGACAGTAGCCACGGTGGTGTTATTCCCACTCTAGCCTCCCTGACAGTAGCCACGGTGGTGTTATTCCTACTCGGGAATAACACGTCAGTGGCATCTCGATGGTGCCGCCCACGTTATCATTATCAGAAAAAATCCCCCTGAAGAAAATACTTTCATCATCATTCAACACCTTCACCTCACTTACACATAATCACTGTCTTTGCAGAGGCGCTCAGATACGACAGTTTAGAAGCATATATGAAGATATATAAGATACCCCATTAAAATGCCAATATCCCAATGGGTAAAACTGGTTAATTAACAAGACCTCATTTAAAATTAAGTCGTTTCTTATATTTTCTCTGTACGTTTAAAGATACATTTTTTCATTTATGTTAATGTAAAAAATAATAACTTTGTTCAAAAAGAATATTAGAAATCTTACCTAACCTTTAATTTAATTTAGTTTGATTTAGCCTAATTTAACTAAATATGTTTTAGATAACTTTACAATAATTTAATAATAAACAAACACAATGAAATGCATTTTTTTCCGTTATGTTCAGAATGATTTTTGCAAAATTATTGCATACTCCAACTTTCACTTGTCTTATTCGGCAAGTGAAAGTTTGTGTATGTGTTATTATGTTGTTATTGATAGTTATGGTACTTTTATGTTACTGTACTTGTGAGTTATTCAACTGTTGTTGCTCCGTTTTTGTGTAATATTTTGGTTGTTCTTTTACGTTGACGTGCTTTCTGTGTTGACGTGCTTGCTGTGTTGACGTGCTTGCTGTGTTGACGTGCTTGCTGTGTTGACGTGCTTGCTGTGTTGACGTGCTTGCTGTGTTGACGTGCTTGCTGTGTTGACGTGCTTGCTGTGTTGACGTGCTTGCTGTGTTGACGTGCTTGCTGTGTTGACGTGCTTGTTGTGTTGACGTGCTTGCTGTGTTGACGTGCTTGTTGTGTTGACGTGCTTGTTGTGTTGACGTGCTTGCTGTGTTGACGTGCTTGCTGTGTTGACGTGCTTGCTGTGTTGACGTGCTTGCTGTGTTGACGTGCTTGCTGTGTTGACGTGCTTGCTGTGTTGACGTGCTTGCTGTGTTGACGTGCTTGCTGTGTTGACGTGCTTGTTGTGTTGACGTGCTTGTGTTGACGTGCTTGCTGTGTTGACGTGCTTGCTGTGTTGACGTGCTTGCTGTGTTGACGTGCTTGCTGTGTTGACGTGCTTGCTGTGTTGACGTGCTTGCTGTGTTGACGTGCTTGCTGTGTTGACGTGCTTGTTGTGTTGACGTGCTTGCTGTGTTGACGTGCTTGCTGTGTTGACGTGCTTGCTGTGTTGACGTGCTTGCTGTGTTGACGTGCTTGTTGTGTTGACGTGCTTGTTGTGTTGACGTGCTTGCTGTGTTGACGTGCTTGTTGTGTTGACGTGCTTGTTGTGTTGACGTGCTTGTTGTGTTGACGTGCTTGCTGTGTTGACGTGCTTGCTGTGTTGACGTGCTTGTTGTGTTGACGTGCTTGCTGTGTTGACGTGCTTGTTGTGTTGACGTGCTTGTTGTGTTGACGTGCTTGTTGTGTTGACGTGCTTGTTGTGTTGACGTGCTTGCTGTGTTGACGTGCTTGCTGTGTTGACGTGCTTGTTGTGTTGACGTGCTTGCTGTGTTGACGTGCTTGCTGTGTTGACGTGCTTGCTGTGTTGACGTGCTTGCTGTGTTGACGTGCTTGCTGTGTTGACGTGCTTGCTGTGTTGACGTGCTTGCTGTGTTGACGTGCTTGCTGTGTTGACGTGCTTGCTGTGTTGACGTGCTTGTTGTGTTGACGTGCTTGCTGTGTTGACGTGCTTGCTGTGTTGACGTGCTTGCTGTGTTGACGTGCTTGCTGTGTTGACGTGCTTGCTGTGTTGACGTGCTTGCTGTGTTGACGTGCTTGCTGTGTTGACGTGCTTGCTGTGTTGACGTGCTTGTTGTGTTGACGTGCTTGCTGTGTTGACGTGCTTGCTGTGTTGACGTGCTTGCTGTGTTGACGTGCTTGCTGTGTTGACGTGCTTGTTGTGTTGACGTGCTTGTTGTGTTGACGTGCTTCCTGTGTTGACGTGCTCGTTGTGTTGACGTGCTTGTTGTGTTGACGTGCTTGTTGTGTTGACGTGCTTGCTGTGTTGACGTGCTTGCTGTGTTGACGTGCTTGCTGTGTTGACGTGCTTGCTGTGTTGACGTGCTTGTTGTGTTGATGTGCTTGTTGTGTTGACGTGCTTGTTGTGTTGACGTGCTTGTCGTGTTGACGTGCTTGGTGTGTTGACGTGCTTGCTGTGTTGACGTGCTTGTTGTGTTGACGTGCTTGCTGTGTTGACGTGCTTGCTGTGTTGACGTGCTTGCTGTGTTGACGTGCTTGCTGTGTTGACGTGCTTGCTGTGTTGACGTGCTTGCTGTGTTGACGTGCTTGCTGTGTTGACGTGCTTGCTGTGTTGACGTGCTTGCTGTGTTGACGTGCTTGCTGTGTTGACGTGCTTGCTGTGTTGACGTGCTTGCTGTGTTGACGTGCTTGCTGTGTTGACGTGCTTGCTGTGTTTACGTGCTTGCTGTGTTGACGTGCTTGCTGTGTTGACGTGCTTGCTGTGTTGACGTGCTTGCTGTGTTGACGTGCTTGCTGTGCTGACGTACTTGTTGTGTTGACGTGCTTGCTGTGTTGACGTGCTTGTTGTGTTGACGTACTTTCTGTGTTGACGTATTTGCTATGTTGACGTGCTTGCTATGTTGACGTGCTTTCTGTGTTGACGTGCTTGCTGTGTTGATGTGCTTGCTGCGTTGACGTGCTTTCTGTGTTGACGTGCTTGCTGTGTTGACAAGCTTGCTGTGTTGACGTGCTTGCTGTGTTGACGTGCTTTCTGTGTTGACGTGCTTGCTGTGTTTACGTGCTTGCTGTGTTTACGTGCTTGCTGTGTTGACGTGCTGTGTTGACGTACTTGCTGTGTTGACGTGCTTGCTGTGTTGACGTGCTTGCTGTGTTGACGTGCTTGCTGTGCTGACGTGCTTTCTGTGTTGACGTGCTTGCTGTGTTGACGTGCTTGTTGTGTTGACGTACTTTCTATGTTGACGTGCTTTCTGTGTTGGCGTGCTTTGTGTTGACGTGCTTGCTGTGTTTAATGCTTGCTTTGTGTACGTGCTTGTTGTGTTGACGTGCATGCTGTGTTGACGTACTTGCTGTGTTGACGTGCATGCTGTGTTGACGTACTTGCTCTGTTGTCGTGCATGCTGTGTTGACGTGCTTGCTGTGCTGAGGTGCTTGCTGTGTTGACGTGCTTTCTGTGCTGAGGTGCTTACTGTGTTGACGTGCTTGCTGTGTTGACGTGCTAGCTGTGCTGACGTGCTTGTTGTGTTGACGTGCTTGCTGTGTTGACGTGCTTGCTGTGTTGACGTGCTTGTTGTGTTGACGTGCTTGCTGTGTTGACGTGCTTGTTGTGTTGACGTGCTTGTCGTGTTGACGTGCTTGTTGTGATGACGTGCTTGCTGTGTTGACGTGCTTGTTGTGTTGACGTGCTTGGTGTGTTGACGTGCTTGGTGTGTTGACGTGCTTGCTGTGCTGACGTGCTTGCTGTGTTGACGTGCTTGTTGTGTTGACGTGCTTGCTGTGTTGACGTGCATGCTGTGTTGACGTGCTTGCTGTGTTGACGTGTTTGTTGTTGAGTCCATCTGAAGGTGTGTAGTGACCCTTCATTGTCTGCTGAAGGTGTGTGGTGACCCGTTACTGCCTGCTGAAGGTGTGTGGTGACCCGTCACTGTTTGCTGAATGTGTGTGGTGACCCGTTACTGCCTGCTGAAGGTGTGTGGTGACCCGTCACTGTTTGCTGAATGTGTGTGGTGACCCGTTACTGCCTGCTGAAGGTGTGTGGTGACCCGTCACTGTTTGCTGAAGGTGTGTGGTGACCCGTCACTGTCTGCTGAAGGTGTGTGGTGACCCGTCACTGTCTGCTGAAGGTGTGTGGTGACCCGTCACTGTCTGCTGAAGGTGTGTGGTGACCCGTCACTGTCTGCTGAAGGTGTGTGGTGACCCGTCACTGTCTGCTGAAGGTGTGTGGTGACCCGTCACTGTCTGCTGAAGGTGTGTGGTGACCCGTCACTGTTTGCTGAATGTCTGCTGAAGGTGTGTGGTGACCCGTCACTGTCTGCTGAAGGTGTGTGGTTACCCGTCACTGTCTGCTGAAGGTGTGTGGTGACCCGTCACTGTCTGCTGAAGGTGTGTGGTGACCCGTCACTGTCTGCTGAAGGTGTGTGTTGGCCCGTCGCTGTTTGCTAAAGGTGTGTAGTGACCCGTCACTGTCTGCTGAAGGTGTGTGGTTACCCGTCACTGTCTGCTGAAGGTGTGTGGTGACCCGTCACTGTCTGCTGAAGGTGTGTGGTGACCCGTCACTGTCTGCTGAAGGTGTGTGGTGACCCGCCACTATCTGCTGAAGGTGTGTGGTGACCCGTCACTATGTGCTGAAGGTGTGTGGTGACCGTCACTGTCTGCGGAAGGTGTGTGGTGACCTTTCACTATATGCTGAAGGAGTGTGGTGACCCGTCACTTTCTCCTGAAGGTGTGTGGTGACCCGTCACTATCTGCTTAAGGTGTGTGGTGACCCGTCACTATCTGCTGAAGGTGTGTGGTGACCCGTCACTATCTGCTGAAGGTGTGTGGTGACCTGTCACTGTCTGCTGAAGGTGCTGCTGAAGGTGTGTAGTGACCCGTCACTGTCTGCTGAAGGTGTGTAGTGACCCGTCACTGTCTGCTGAAGGTGTGTAGTGACCCGTCACTGTTTGCTGAATGTGTGTGGTGACCCGTCACTGTTTGCTGAATGTGTGTGGTGACCCGTCACTGTGTGCTGAAGGTGTGTGGTGACCCGTCACTGTCTGCTGAAGGTGTGTAGTGACCCGTCACTGTCTGCTGAAGGTGTGTGGTGACCCGTCACTGTCTGCTGAAGGTGTGTAGTGACCCATCACTGTCTGCTGAAGGTGTGTAGTGACCCGTCACTGTCTGCTGAAGGTGTGTGGTGACCCGTCACTGTCTGCTGAAGGTGTGTAGTGACCCATCACTGTGTGCTGAAGGTGTGTAGTGACCCGTCACTGTCTGCTGAAGGTGTGTAGTGACCCGTCACTGTCTGCTGAAGGTGTGTAGTGACCCGTCACTGTCTGCTGAAGGTGTGTGGTGACCCGTCACTGTCTGCTGAAGGTGTGTAGTGACCCGTCACTGTCTGCTGAAGGTGTGTAGTGACCCGTCACTGTCTGCTGAAGGTGTGTAGTGACCCGTCACTGTCTGCTGAAGGTGTGTAGTGACCCGTCACTGTCTGCTGAAGGTGTGTGGTGACCCGTCACTGTCTGCTGAAGGTGTGTAGTGACCCGTCACTGTCTGCTGAAGGTGTGTGGTGACCCGTCACTGTCTGCTGAAGGTGTGTGGTTACCCGTCACTGTCTGCTGAAGGTGTGTAGTGACCCGTCACTGTCTGCTGAAGGTGTGTGGTTACCCGTCACTGTCTGCTGAAGGTGTGTAGTGACCCGTCACTGTCTGCTGAAGGTGTGTAGTGACCCGTCACTGTCTGCTGAAGGTGTGTGGTGACCCGTCACTTTCTGCTGAAGGTGTGTGGTGACCCGTCACTGTCTGCTGAAGGTGTGAGGTGACCCGTCACTGTCTGCTGAAGGTGTGTGGTGACCCGTCACTGTCTGCTGAAGGTGTGTGGCGACCCGGCACTGTCTGCTGAAGGTGTGTAGTGACCTGTCACTATCTGCTGAAGGTGTCTGGTGACCCGCCACTATCTGCTGAAGGTGTGTGGTGACCCGTCACTATGTGCAGAAGGTGTGTGGTGACCGTCACTGTCTGCGGAAGGTGTGTGGTGACCTGTCACTATTTGCTGAAGGTGTGTGGTGACCCGTCACTATCTCCTGAAGATGTGTGGTGACCCGTCACTATCTGCTGAAGGTGTGTGGTGACCCGTCACTATCTGCTGAATGTGTGTGGTGACCCGTCACTATCTGCTGAAGGTGTGTGGTGTCCTGTCACTGTCTGCTGAAGGTGAGTCGGTGTTTGAATACGTGATGTGCGTATTTACGTGTATGTGGTGTGTGTGTGTGTGTGTGTGTGTGTGTGAGTGTGTGTGTGTGTGAGAGTGTGTGTGTGTGTACTCACCTAGTTGTACTCTCCAATTTGAGGTGGCAGGGGTCGAACCCAAGCTCCTGGCCCCGCCTCTTCACTGGTCGCTACTAGGCCACTCTCCCTGAACCGTGAGCTTTATCATACCTCTGCTTAAAGCTGTGTATGGATCCTGCCTCCACTACATCGCTTCCCAAACTATTCCACTTCCTTACTACTCTGTGGCTGTGTGTGTGTGTGTGTGTGTACTCACCTAATTGTGGTTGCAGTGGTCGAGACTCAGCTCCTGGCCCCGCCTCTTTACTGATCACTACTAGGTGTGTGTGTGTTGTGTGTGTGTGTGTGTGTGTGTGTGTGTGTGTGTGTGTGTGCGTGTGTGATTGCGTATGTGTGTGTGATTGTGTGTGTATGATGTGCGTGTACTCACCTAGTTGTACTCACCTAGTTGAGGTTGCGGGGATCGAGTCCGAGCTCCTGGCCCCGCCTCTTCACTGACCGCTACTAGGTCACTCTCCCTGAACCGTGAGCTTTATCATACCTCTGCTTAAAGCTATGTATGGATCCTGCCTCCACTACATCGCTTCCCAAATAATTCCACTTACTGACTACTCTGTGGCTGAAGAAATACTTCCTAACATCCCTGTGATTCATCTGTGTCTTCAACTTCCAACTGTGTCCCCTTGTTACTGTGTCCAATCTCTGGAACATCCTGTCTTTGTCCACCTAGTCAATTCCTCTCAGTATTTTGTATGTCGTTATCATGTCCCCCTATCTCTCCTGTCCTCCAGTGTCGTCAGGTTGATTTCCCTTAACCTCTCCTCGTAGGACATACCTCTTAGCTCTGGGACTAGTCTTGTTGCAAACCTTTGCACTTTCTCTAGTTTCTTTACGTGCTTGGCTAGGCGTGGGTTCCAAACTGGTGCCGCATACTCCAATATGGGCCTAACGTACACGGTGTACAGGGTCCTGAACAATTCCTTATTAAGATGTCGGTGTGTGTGTGTGTGTGTGTGTGTGTGTGTGTGTGTGTGTGTGTGATTTGTGTGTGTGTGTGTGTGTGTGTGTGTGTGTGTGTGTGTGTGTGATGTATGTGGGTGTGATGTGTGTGTGTATCATGTGTGTGCGTGATGTGTGTGTGTGTGTGTGTGCGTGATGTGTGTGTGTGTGTGTGTGCGATGTGTGTGTGATGTGTGTGTGTGTGTGTGTGTGTGTGTGCGTGTGTGATGCGTGTGTGTGTGTAGTGTGCGTGTGTGTGCGTGCGTGTGTGTGTGTGTGATTGTGTGTGTGTGCGCGCTTGTGTATGTGCGCGTGTGTGTGTGTTTGCGTGTTTGTGTATGTGTGTGTGTGCGTGTGTGTGTGCGTGTGTGCGTGTGTGTGTGTGTGCGTGTGTGCCTGTGTGTGTGTGGTGTGTGTGTATATATGTGTGTGTGTGTGTTGCTTTATTCATGTGTGTGTGTGTGTGTGTGTGTGTGTGTGTGTGTGTGTGTGTGTGTGTTGCTTTGTTCATGTGGTGTGTGTGTGTGTGTGTGTGTGTGTGTGTACTCACCTATTTGTGGTTGCAGGGGTCGAGTCACAGCTCCTGGCCCCGCCTCTTCGCTGATTGCTACGAGGTCCTCTCTCTCCTTGCCCCATGAGCTCTATCATACCTCGCCTTAAAACTATGTATGGTTCCCGCCTCCACTACGTCACTTTCTAGGCTATTCCACGGTCTGACTACTCTATGACTGAAGAAATACTTCCTAACATCCCTTTGATTCATCTGAGTCTTCAACTTCCAATTGTGACCTCTTGTGTCTGTGTCCCTTCTCTGGAACATCCCGTCTTTGTCCACCTTGTCCATTCCGCGCAGTATTTTATATGTCGTTATCATGTCTCCCCTGACCCTCCTGTCCTCCAGTGTCGTCAGGCCGATTTCCCTCAACCTTTCTTCGTAGGACAATCCCCGTAGCTCTGGGACTAGTCTTGTTGCAAACCTTTGCACTTTCTCTAATTTCTTGACGTGCTTGACTAGGTGTGGATTCCAAACTGGTGCTGCATACTCCAGTATGGGCCTGACGTAAATGGTATACAGAGTCTTAAACGAATCCTTACTGAGGTATCGGAACGCTATCCGTAGGTTTGCCAGGCGCCCGTATGCTGCAGCAGTTATCTGATTGATGTGCGCCTCAGGAGATATGCTCGGTGTTATGCTCACCCCCAGATCTTTTTCCTTGAGTGAGGTTTGCAGTCTTTGGCCATCTAAACTATATTGTGTCTGCGGTCTTCTTTGCCCTTCCCCGATCTTCATGACTTTGCATTTGGCAGGGTTAAATTCAAGGAGCCAGTTGCTGGACCAGGCTTGTAGCCTGTTCAGGTTTCTTTGTAGTTCTGCCTGATCCTCATCCGATTTGATTCTTCTCATTGACTTCGCATCATCTGCAAACAAGGACACCAAGAACAGCACAGGTCCTAGGACTGACCCCTGTGGAACCCCGCTTGTCACAGGCGCCCACTCTGACACCTCGTCGCGTACCATGACTCGTTGTTGCCTCCCTGTCAGGTATTCTCTGATCCATTGCAGTGCCTTTCCTGTTATGTGTGCCTGATCCTCTAGCTTTTGCAGTAACCTCTTGTGAGGAACTGTGTCGAAGGCCTTCTTGCAGTCCAAAAATATGCAGTCGATCCACCCCTCTCTCTCTTGTCCTACTTCTGTCACCTTGTCATAAAACTCTAGTAGGTTTGTGACACAGGATTTTCCTTCCCTGAAACCGTGCTGGTTGTCAGTTATACACTTGTTTCTTTCCAGGTGCCCCACCACTCTCCTCCTGATGATCTTCTCCATGACCTTGCATACTATACACGTTAGTGATACAGGTCTGTAGTTTAGTGCCTCATGTCTGTCTCCCTTTTTAAAAATTTTGACTACATTTGCCATTTTCCATACCTCAGGGAGTTGCCCAGTTTCAAATGATGTGTTGAAGATCTTTGTTAATGGCTCACACAATAGTTCTGCTCCCTCTTTAAGGACCCATGGAGAGATGTCTGGTCCCACCGCCTTTGAGGTGTCAAGTTCGCATAGCAGCTTCTTCACCTCCTCCTTGGTTATATGTGCCTCATCCAGCACTTGCTGGTGTGCCCCCCTGTTCTGATTTCCTGGAGTCCTACTGCTTTCCACTGTAAATACCTCTTTAAATCTTGTGTTGAGCTCCTGACATACCTCTTGGTCGTTTCTTGTGAATTCCCCATCATCCTTCCTCAGTCTGATTACCTGGTCCTTGACTGTTGTTTTCTTCCTGATGTGGCTGTACAACAGCTTCGGGTCAGTCTTTACTTTTGATGCAATGTCATTTTCATATTGTCTCTGAGCCTCCCTTCTTATCTGTGCATGTTCGTTTCTGGCTCTTCGGCTGATTTCTTTATTTTCCTGAGTTCTCTGTCTTCTGTACCTTTTCCATTCTCTAGTACACCTAGTTTTTGCCTCCCTACACCTTTGGGTGAACCAAGGACTCGTTCTGTTCTTCCCATTATTTCTGTTTCCCTTGGGAACAAACCTCTCCTCTGCCTCCTTGCATTTTGTTGCTACATAGTGTGTGTGTGTGTGTGTGTGTGTGTGTGTGTGTGTGTGTGTCCATTCCTTCCATTTTCTCAAAATCCCACTGTGTGTTTGGTATCATGTGTGTGTGTGTGTACTCACCTAGTTGTACTCAACTAGTTGAGTTTGCAGGGGTCGAGTCCCAGCTCCTGGCCCCGCCTCTTCACTGGTCGCTACTAGGTCACTCTCCCTGAACCTTGAGCTTTGTCATACCTCTGCTTAAAGCTGTGTATTGATCCTGCCTCCACTACATCGCTTCCCAAACTATTCCACTTCCTGACTACTCTGTGGCTGAAGAAATACTTCCTAACATTCCTGTGATTCATCTGTGTCTTCAACTTCCAACTGTGTATCCTAGTTACTGTGTCCCATCTCTGGAACATCCTGTCTTTGTCCACCTTGTCAATTCCTCTCAGTATTTTGTATGTCGTTATCATGTCCCCCCTATCTCTCCTGTCCTCCAGTGTCGTCAGGTTGATTTCCCTTAACCTCTCCTCGTAGGACATACGTCTTAGCTCTGGGACTAGTCTTGTTGCAAACCTTTGCACTTTCTCTAGTTTCTTTACGTGCTTGGCTAGGTGTGGGTTCCAAACTGGTGCCGCATACTCCAATATGGGCCTAACGTACACGGTGTACAGGGTCCTGAACGATTCCTTATTGAGATGTCGGAATGCTGTTCTGAGGTTTGCTGGGCGCCCATATGCTGCAGCAGTTATTTGGTTGATGTGCGCTTCAGGAGATGTGCCTGGTGTTATACTCACCACAAGATCTTTTTCCTTGAGTGAGGTTTGTAGTCTCTGGCCCCCTAGACTGTACTCCGTCTTCGGTCTTCTTTGCCCTTCCCCAATCTTCATGACTTTGCACTTGGTGGGGTTGAACTCCAGGAGCCAATTGCTGGACCAAGTCTGCAGCCTGTCCAGATCCCTTTGTAGTTCTGCCTGGTCTTCCATCGAATGAATTCTTCTCATCAACTTCACGTCATCTGCAAACAGGGACACTTCGGAGTCTATTCCTTCCGTCACGTCGTTCACAAATACCAGAAACAGCACTGGTCCTAGGACTGACCCCTGTGGGACCCCGCTGGTCACAGGTGCCCACTCTGACACCTCGCCACGTACCATGACTCGCTGCTGTCTTCCTGACAAATATTCCCCAATCCATTGTAGTGCCTTCCCTGTTATCCCTTCAATGGTCCTCCAGTTTTTGCACTAATCTCTTGTGTGGAACTGTGTCAAACGCCTTCTTGCAGTCCAAGAAAATGCAATCCACCCATCCCTCTCTCTCTTGTCTTACTGCTGTCACCATGTCATAAAACTCCAGTAGGTTTGTGACACAAGATTTCCCATCCCTGAAACCATGTTGGCTACTGTTGATGAGATCATTCCTTTCTAGGTGTTCAACCACTCTTCTCCTGATAATCTTCTCCATGACTTTGCATACTATACATGTCAGTGACACTGGTCTGTAGTTTAGTGCTTCATGTCTGTCTCCTTTTTTAAAGATTGGGACTACATTTGCTGTCTTCCATGCCTCAAGCAATCTCCCTGTTTCGATTGATGTATTGAATATTGTTGTTATGGGTACACATAGCGCCTCTGCTCCCTCTCTCAGGACCCAGTGGGGAGAGTTGTAGTGGTGTTGTTGGGGAGGTGAGTAGTGTATTTTACTTTTTTATTGTTTTTTAATGCCTAGTTCTATTGCTAACTTAATACAGTGGTACCCTGACTTACGAGTGCCCCAACTTACAAGTTTTCAGAGTTACAAGCCGTCCCTCGGTTGATGTTTTGCTTTGAGTTTCGAACCAAAATCCGAGTGTTGGTGGTAAGGAAATGAGAGTATAATGTGTTGGTCGAGTAGTTTTTTAATAGAACCAGACTGGGCATAGGAAAAGATTCCAGCTATTTTACAATGTTAAATTCCGTCAGTCACACGTGCTTTCCATATCAGATAATGCAATTTCTTACCTTAAACTGGGAGTCTTCAGAAGAACTTTAAGCGTATCGTCAAGCTTTCCGCAATACGCTCTGTACTTATGCCAGCTTGAAAGCTTCCGTTTCAGTACAGCTGGTGTTGCTACTGGCATAGTCTTAGGGGTACGGAGGGTTGCCTAGGTTGTGGACGGTGGTGCAGCATTAATAAAGCGAATGAGAGATGATGTTTATGGGCAGCCGGACCACCAATGTGAGAATGGTGATGCTCAGCATGTACATGTGAAACGGTAGAAAATTTCAGAAAAAATGCGGAGTTTAAAGTATGAGATTTTGCGAAACTTGAGTGTTTAAGTTTGTAACCAACTGGCATCTCAGGTGCTGAGCTCCACCTCTCTATTATTATTATTATTATTATTATTATTATTATTATTATTATTATTATTATTATTATTATTATTATTATTATTATTATTGATTCGCCGGTATTCTCCCGGCCCGGGCCTTTTCCAAGTGGTGGCCCGGCCTTGGCTCCCTCTTTAGGGAGTGTCTGAGACCTAAGTCTCCCATGGGAGGAGGTACAAGTACCTCCTCATCTTTGGGACCAACTGTCCTCAGGCCTAGCCACATTTCCCGCCCTCACGGCTCGCGTAGGGAGAAGCTAGGCCTCTCTGGTCTGCCAACCCCGCCTCAACGGGGCTAATGGGAATGACAGTCTTGTGAGCTGCAAGCTCTGGCTCAGGCACCTACTCTGCCCTAGAAGGGCTGGGCATGGTGTCGATGTTTATTATTATTATTATTATTATTATTATTATTATTTATATTATTGTTATTATTATAGAAAGAGCAGAATCCGTTGGCAATTATTCAGCACATGGAGGATTGGAAGATAATCAAGTTCAATGCAAGATTGGAACCTCCATTGAAGGGGGGAGGGGTAACTCCAGTATAAATGTGTTGATATCTCAGAAGGTTAACTGGGTGATTCACTTACCTCATTTTACTGAATGTTCTTTCTTGTCATACGCAGCAGGTATATCCCATATTACCCACCTCATCTGAGTTCTTATTAGAGTACATTCACTGTTACAGTTGAAAGAGTTGTTTCTTTCATTCCTCTCTCTTCATATATACATTGGTTTGTGTATGACTTACTGTACATACAGTAAATATATGTACTAATTCGTACTGTGTCTGGTTCAGTAACCGAGGATCTAGCACAACGTGATGCTGCTGACCTGCTGAGTGCACCTGATCTTTACAACCCGCTCACTGAATCCCTGGTTTCGGTAGTCATAGCTTCCGCACCTCAGAAAATGAAATGTTACAAGACAAATAATTATTAAGACACACACAAGAAAGAGCAGATAATTGTATAAGACATACAAGTAAAGGTATACGAGAGTTACGTCTCATCTTACATACTAATGAGAAAAAATATCAGTAACCCAGCCTGCGCAAAATGTTTAAAATAATTTTCGTCTTTCTCTTATATGACAGGATAATAATACTGTAAGTACACAGACGCATACATTCACGCACATATACACGTACATACACAAGGCCGTATACGTGAATACATCGTAAACCAACAAGATTGCGGCAAAAAGCAGCTGGGTGAATAATTCTGAACGTGAGTCTGCTAATGTAAGAGATGAACCCAAGTGGTCAATACTTGCAATATAATAAAATCATTTAATTCTAATGAGCAACAGTTCAGCTGTGTCTACATAACCAGTTTGAACCATGATTCGTATAAACATATTTTCCTTGTGAAATTGTACGTTCATGCGACGTTAATGATGCATTTTCAACTAAGGTTTTTAAAGGGAATAGTAATTAAAATTGTAAATCAATTTGTTTCTATGCATATTTTTGTTCTCTAAAGATTTTGGTGTTATGTTTTGTCAGGAATGTTTTATGATTGTAGCTCCAGTGGACCATGATGTTTGAAAGATGGACCACAATGGACCACGATGTTTGAAAGATGGACCGCATTGTATAATGGACCAGAATGTCTGTTAATGGAGCACAGTGTCTGTTAGGTTACCACATCGACAGTATGGTCACTACATTGTATTTAATGTATCGACATTGTCAGTAAAGTGACCATATGCTCTGTAATGTCACCATATTGTTTGTAAGGTCACCATATTGTCTGTAAGGTCACCACATTGTCTGTAAGGTCACCACATTATCTGTGAGGTTACAACATTGTCTGTAAAGTAACCCCATTGTCTGTAAGGTCACAATATTCTCTGACAGATTACAATATGGTCTGAAAGTCACCATATTGTCTGAAAGGTCACCATATTGTCTCTAAGGTCACCATATTGCCTGTAAGTATTGTATTGTCTAAGGTCACGATATTGCCTGTAAGGTCACCCTATTGTCTAAGGTGACCATATTGCCTGTAAGGTTACCATATTGCCTGTAAGGTCACCATATTGTCTGTAAGGTCACCATATTGTCTAAGGTCACCATATTACCTGTAAGGTCACCATATTGCCTGTAAGGTCACCATATTGCCTGTAAGATCACCATATTGTCTGTAAGGTCACTATATTGTCTAAGGTCACCATATTGCCTGTAAGATCACCATTTTGTCTAAGGTCATCATATTGTGTAAGATCACCATATTGCCTGTTAGGTCACCATATTACCTGAAAGGTCACCGTATTGTCTGTAAGGTCACCATGTTGTCTAAGGTCACCATATTGCCTGTAAGTTCACCGTATTGTCTAAGGTCATCGTATTGCCTGTAAGGTCACCATATTGCTTTTAAGGTAGCTATATTGCCTGTAAGGTCACCATATTGCCTGTAAGGTCACCATATTGCTTGTAAGGTCACCATGTTGCTTGTAAGGTCACTACACTGTCAGTAAAATGAACCACGATGTCTGTATAGTAAACATTACTATAAGGTGGACCACTATGTAAGGTGGACCACTTTGTAAGGTGGACCACTATGTAAGGTGGACCACTATGTAAGGTGGACCACTATGTAAGGTGGACCACTGTATAAGATGGATCACTTTGTAAGGTGGACCACTATGTAAGGTGGACCACTGTATAAGATGGATCACTTTGTAAGGTGGACCACTATGTAAGGTGGACCACTATGTAAGGTGGACCACTGTATAAGATGGATCACTTTGTAAGGTGGACCACTATGTAAGGTGGAGCACTTTGTAAGGTGGACCACTATGTAAGGTGGGCCACTATGTAAGGTGAACCACTGTGTAAGGTGGACCACTATGTAAGGTGGACCACTTTGTAAGGTGGAGCACTATGTAGGGTGGATCACTATGTAAGGTGGACCACTTTGTAAGGTAGACCACTATGTAAGTTGGGCCACTTTGTAAGGTGGACCACTATGTAAGGTGGACCACTATGTAAGGTGGACCACTTTGTAAGGTGGACTACTATGTAAGGTTGACCACTATGTAAGGTGGACCACTTTGTAAGGTGGACCACTATGTAAGGTGGACCACTATGTAAGGTGGACCACTTTGTAAGGTGGACCACTATGTAAGGTGGACCACTTTGTAAGGTGGACCACTATGTAAGGTGGACCACTATGTAAGGTGGACCACTGTGTAAGATGGATCACTTTGTAAGGTGGACCACTATGTAAGGTGGACCACTTTGTAAGGTGGAGCACTGTGTAAGTTGGAGCACTTTGTAAGGTGGACCACTATGTAAGGTGGAGCACTTTGTAAGGTGGACCACTATGTAAGGTGGGCCACTATGTAAGGTGAACCACTGTGTAAGGTGGACCACTATGTAAGGTGGACCACTTTGTAAGGTGGAGCACTATGTAGGGTGGATCACTATGTAAGGTGGACCACTTTGTAAGGTGGACCACTATGTAAGGTGGACCACTTTGTAAGGTGGACCACTATGTAAGGTGGACCACTATGTAAGGTGGACCACTGTATAAGATGGATCACTTTGTAAGGTGGACCACTATGTAAGGTGGACCACTATGTAAGGTGGACCACTGTGTAAGGTGGACCACTATGTAAGGTGGACCACTATGTAAGGTGGAGCACTATGTAGGGTGGATCACTATGTAAGGTGGACCACTTTGTAAGGTGGACCACTATGTAAGGTGGACCACTTTGTAAGGTGGACCACTATGTAAGGTGGACCACTTTGTAAGGTGGACCACTATGTAAGGTGGACCACTATGTAGGGTGGACCACTTTGTAATGTGGACCACTTTATAAGGTGGACCACTATGTTAGGTGGACCACTATGTAAGGTGGACCACTATGTAAGGTGGACCACTATGTAAGGTGGACCACTATGTAAGGTGGACCACTTCATGAAGTGCACCACATGGTAAGATAGATCACATTATAAAGTGGACTACACTTTTGTAAGGTGGATCACATGTTAGGATAGATAACATTGTTTTAAGGTGTAACCCACTGCTTACAAGGTTACCTTGTGTTATGATAGACAACATTGTCTTCAAGGTTACCTTGTGTTATGATAGACAACATTGTCTTCAAGGTTACCTTGTGTTATGATAGACAACATTGTCTTCAAGGTTACCTTGTGTTATGATAGACAACATTGTCTTCAAGGTTACCTTGTGTTATGATAGACAACATTGTCTTCAAGGTTACCTTGTGTTATGATAGACAACATTGTCTTCAAGGTTACCTTGTGTTATGATAGACAACATTGTCTTCAAGGTTACCTTGTGTTATGATAGACAACATTGTCTTCAAGGTTACCTTGTGTTATGATAGACAACATTGTCTTCAAGGTTACCTTGTGTTATGATAGACAACATTGTCTTCAAGGTTACCTTGTGTTATGATAGACAACATTGTCTTCAAGGTTACCTTGTGTTATGATAGACAACATTGTCTTCAAGGTTACCTTGTGTTATGATAGACAACATTGTCTTCAAGGTTACCTTGTGTTATGATAGACAACATTGTCTTCAAGGTTACCTTGTGTTATGATAGACAACATTGTCTTCAAGGTTACCTTGTGTTATGATAGACAACATTGTCTTCAAGGTTACCTTGTGTTATGATAGACAACATTGTCTTCAAGGTTACCTTGTGTTATGATAGACAACATTGTCTTCAAGGTTACCTTGTGTTATGATAGGCAACATTGTCTTCAAGGTTACCTTGTGTTATGATAGACAACATTGTCTTCAAGGTTACCTTGTGTTATGATAGACAACATTGTCTTCAAGGTTACCTTGTGTTATGATAGACAACATTGTCTTCAAGGTTATCTTGTGTTATGATAGACAACATTGTCTTCAAGGTTACCTTGTGTTATGATAGACAACATTAACATTGTATTCAAGGTTACCTTGTGTTATGATAGGCAACATTAACATTGTCTTCAAGGTTACCTTGTGTTATGATAGGCAACATTAACATTGTCTTCAAGGTTACCTTGTGTTATGATAAGCAACATCAACATTGTCTTCAAGGTTACCTTGTGTTATGATAGGCAACATAGTCTTCAAGGTTACCTTGTGTTATGATAAGCAACATTAACATTGTCTTCAAGGTTACCTTGTGTTATGATAGGCAACATAGTCTTCAAGGTTACCTTGTGTTATTATAGGCAATATAGTCTTCAAGGTTACCTTGTGTTATGATAGGCAACATTGTCTTCAAGGTTACCTTGTGTTATGATAGGCAACATTAACATTGTCTTCAAGGTTACCTTGTGTTATGATAGGCAACATTGTCTTCAAGGTTACCTTGTGTTATGATAAGCAACATTAACATTGTCTTCAAGGTTACCTTGTGTTATGATAAGGAACATTAACATTGTCTTCAAGGTTACCTTGTGTTATGATAAGCAGCATTAAGATTGTCTTCAAGGTTACCTTGTGTTATGATAGGCAACACTGTCTTCAAGATTACCTTGTGTTATGATAGGCAACATTAATAAGACCTATACTAGAATACCCATGTGTCTCAGTGTGGTTAACAACAAAGACCAACATGCTACGGTCACAACGGCTCCAGAATAAAGCTCTCCGCTTTATTACGGGTACCAGGAGGAGAGACAGAATCAAAATGGCAGATTTATACGTACAACAGGATATTACTGCCTTAAACGTACGCCTTGATATGCTGAAGGAGAGGCAACTCTATGCAATGCAAGAACTGTACATACCAGATAGAGAACATCCTCCACAAGTTGAAAGTACTACCAACTATATCATTAACACTCCTCTCCACAAAACCCAAAGAATGACTCTCCCACAGAGGCTGCGTCGATTCATCCATAAAGACGATTACCAACGACCAATGATCTTGAGCAACCTCCTGCAGATGAAGATGATTGGCTAACACCACAGAGGCTGCGTCGCTTCATCCATAAAGACGATTACCAACGACCAATGATCTTGAGCAACCTCCCTGCAGATGAAGATGATTGGCTAACACCAGAACCCTTCTATGTCTACTAAGAATATTATCGCCCCTAATTATGGAGATATCTTATATAACTTTTTTACTTTCACATCTACTATTAAAAATTCGTTATATTTACTATGGCGGGACACCACCTTGAAAGACACCAACGTGTCCAGTTATTTTACATGAATTGTCTATATATTCATCGCCCTGGCTTGTCGTTGAAATCATCGTTATGCAATCGCAAAAAAAAAAAAAAATTGCAACTTGTATTTCTATTATGGACTCGGAGTCGTGTACCTGTTATGTGTGTGTGACTGATGGGTAAGTGTTATACCTCTTCCAATAATTTTCTGTTATTACACACATACACTTATTATATTGCACCAAAGTGGTTGTGTCATTTCACTTTTATATCCTACCTCGTTCCCCCTCCCATCCTTTTCCCATATTTCTATCCTTACCCATCCTTCTTTCTTACCCATCCTTCTTCCTTACCCTTCTTACCAAAGCTCTGGTCGTAAGTACTAGTAGAGAGGAAGGAACACATTTTTTAGTCTCATTTAAGCAAGGCTGTAAAACAAGATCAAGGTTGTCAATCAAGTTTTTTAAACTAGATATAAGGTTCACTAGGTACCGCTTATGACAAACTGTAGGTGAAGTAACTAGGTACCGCTTATGTCAAACTGTAGGTGAAGTAAATAGTAATGACAAACTGTAGGTGAAGTCAAGAATGATAGAAAAGCAAAATATGATATAAAATTAAATAAAAACGAAGCAATGAAAGAGATAGAATTTTAGTAAAATAATGGAAATAATAATAATAATAATAATAATAATAATTATTATTATTATTATTATTATTATTATTATTATTATTATATGACAAAAATCTAATGATTATGACTCACAGGATCCAGTTACCGACAACAGCAGTAAAAGATCCAACCATGACATTATTTCTTCCTCCCATTAGATATATTTCTGCAATATTCACTTTAACAGACGTAAGTAAAAAAAAGGTAAAAAAGAATACTAGTGATCAATGTAGATAACACCAATTTATAACTAAAAATAGGAAGCGTCAGTTGAAACGTGAGCTCGACCTGATGATCTTGACGACACAGAGGTCAACCTCACACAGAGGTCAACCTCACACAGAGGTCAACCTCACACAGAGGTCAACCTCACACAGAGGTCAACCTCACACAGAGGTCAACCTCACTCTCAGGATACTGATCTTCCTGCTTAATGAAGGATTGATCTTCCTGCTTAAAAAAAAATAATATATATCTCCACGTCAGGTGGTGACCAATATGCTGGTTCATGGTACCCAGATTAATATTGATATTAGGATTTATCCAGCTGGCTCAGCTATATGTACAAGGATGTATACTAGTGGATTGATAACTACTGGTGAATGGATAATTTGGTCATTTACTGGAGGAAGGATAACAACTGGAACGATAACTACTGCAATTAAAACTACTTGTAGAAAGAATGTCCGTGGAATGATTACTGGTGGAATAATAACTACTGAATAAAAAAATTATTGTTGAAAGTATTACTATTGTGAAAGAATAACTACATATGGAAGGAAAACTACTGGAAGAATGATAACTACTAATCGAATATTGACTGATAGATGAATAACTTACGGGGGAAATATCATTGCTAGTGGAAGGATATTTACTTGTGAAAGGATTAGTTCTCGTTCAAGAATAACTACCGAAAGGATAACTACTGGTGACTGGGCAACAGTAGTTGCCCAGTCACCAGTAGCGAAGATAACTAGCCATGGAAGGGCAAATTACGATAAAAAAATATTCAAACTAGTAGCTACCAATACTGGGTAACTGCTGTGAGAGGAATAACTATAGGTGGAATGATAACTGCTGGAAGGCAAATACTCGTAATAAGTTATGTAATGTACGGAGAGTACTGGAAAAAAACTTAATGTCTGAGTGTTACTACTGGTAAATGGTACACTACTGGTAGTGTTACTACTGGTAATGTCAGTACTGGTTGGAGGTACACTACTGGTAGAAGGTACACAACTGGTAGTGTCAGTACTGGTAGAAGGTACTCTACTGGTCGAAGGTACACTATTGGTAGAAGGTACACAACTGGTAGTGTCAGTACTGGTAGAAGGTACACAACTGGTAGCATCACTACTGGTAGTGTCAGTACTGGTAGAAGGTGCACTACTGGTAGAAGGTGCACAACTGGTAGTGTCACTGCTGGTAGAAGGGTCGCTACTAGTAGAAGGTACATTACTGGTAGAAGATACACAACTGGTAGCGTCACTACTCGTAGTGTCAGTACTGGTAGAAGGTACACAATTGGTAGTGTCACTGCTGGTAGAAGGGTCGCTACTGGTAGAAGGTACATTACTTGTAGTGTCACTACTAGTAGTCTCATTTCTGATAATGTCATTACTGGTAAAAGGTATACTACTGGTAGTGTAAGTTGGATTACATGCTCCCAGCAGTAACAGCCTGGTTGATCAGGCCCTGATCAACCGAGAGGCCTGGTCAAGAACTGGGCCGCGGAGACGTTGACCCTTCTGGAACACCCTCCAGGTTTACTCCAGATATGGTAGTTATGGCAGTATGTAGTATAGTAGGGTAGTATGTAGTATAGTATAACCTTCTTAAAACCCATTACCGATTAAGCACTTAAATCGCGTTATTATGTATATATTTATTAACAAATACGTTGTTCTTAACGATCAGGTTTCCCTGACACACTCGTTCAAGGAGCCTGTGAGCTTTCCTTCTCCAGACTGATTGGATACTCGGCTGTTTTCTCATTTATATACAACATGGACACTCTTACTATACTATTTGCCTTGTTTCTCTGCGTACTTGTAAGGTCTGCACATTGTCCTGTGTCGACTCAGTTTAGACTCGTATATATAAATTATTTGCCTTGTGGTGACAATACATTTCGCATGTGAGATGATGGACTTTGGCAGGTCTTGAGATGTTTACTTTATTGTGACTACATTGTTTATTACCTAGAACACTGTCAACTTAAGACGCTTCTTTCATGTCAGTCACAACTGGTTCTTAAGCAAGACTTTTTTTTATCACTAATTATATTCAGGATGACCTTTATTAAAGACACAATTCCTGTACACTTCTTTTACCTCACTAGTTTTGTCATATAGTCTTCATGATGTACATGTAAGATATTCTCTCACTTTTTTTTTACTATTTGCAAAGATTGGCGTGTAATTAGGCAGTTAGGTGATCACATTACAATTGAGTCTATCTAGGATCTAGTGTCTGAATATCTAGGATCAAGATTCTAAATGTTTGGAAGTTAAACTCTGCCTGTCTGGGCTGTCTGCAATCTAGATTTTAAATGACCTGTAGAAATAGAGTTAGAAACTGACTAAGAGTTGTTTGGCAGATAGTCTGGGAACTAGATATGAATTTTTATTCTTAATAAAGATGTCCTCACAAATTCCATTTTGTGTGTGTGTGACCCACCAGCCGCTGGGTAATTCCCACGTCTTAGTAAGTTATCTATTGGAATGTAACTTATTAAACTTTCTTAGCTACTGTACCCATAGTGAAATACTTGACAATATCCTAATCGTCTTATTAAATAAAGTCCCACAGAAAAAGTTGACAGTTTACATTCCTTCACTCACGGAACACACTCTGAGTGACTTACGGAACACACTCTGAGTGACTCACGGAACACACTCTGAGTGACTCACGGAACACACCCTGAGTGACTCACGGAACACACCCTGAGTGACTCACGGAACACACTCTGAGTGACTCACGGAACACACTCTGAGTGACTCACGGAACACACTCTGAGTGACTCACGGAACACACTCTGAGTGACTCACGGAACACACTCTGAGTGACTCACGGAACACACTCTGAGTGACTCACGGAACACACTCTGAGTGACTCACGGAACACACTCTGAGTGACTCACGGAACACACCCTGAGTGACTCACGGAACACACTCTGAGTGACTCACGGAACACACTCTGAGTGACTCACGGAACACACTCTGAGTGACTCACGGAACACACTCTGAGTGACTCACGGAACACACTCTGAGTGACTCACGGAACACACTCTGAGTGACTCACGGAACACACCCTGAGTGACTCACGGAACACACCCTGAGTGACTCACGGAACACACTCTGAGTGACTCACGGAACACACTCTGAGTGACTCACGGAACACACTCTGAGTGACTCACGGAACACACCCTGAGTGACTCACGGAACACACTCTGAGTGACTCACGGAACTCACTCTGAGTGACTCACGGAACTCACTCTGAGTGACTCACGGAACACACCCTGAGTGACTCACGGAACTCACTCTGAGTGACTCACGGAACTCACTCTGAGTGACTCACGGAACACACCCTGAGTGACTCACGGAACACACTCTGAGTGACTCACGGAACTCACTCTGAGTGACTCACGGAACACACTCTGAGTGACTCACGGAACACACTCTGAGTGACTCACGGAACACACTCTGAGTGACTCACGGAACACACTCTGAGTGACTCACGGAACACACTCTGAGTGACTCACGGAACTCACTCTGAGTGACTCACGGAACACACTCTGAGTGACTCACGGAGCACACTCTGAGTGACTCACGGAACACACTCTGAGTGACTCACGGAACTCACTCTGAGTGACTCACGGAACACACTCTGAGTGACTCACGGAACACACTCTGAGTGACTCACGGAACACACTCTGAGTGACTCACGGAACTCACTCTGAGTGACTCACGGAACACACTCTGAGTGACTCACGGAACACACTCTGAGTGACTCACGGAACACACCCTGAGTGACTCACGGAACACACTCTGAGTGACTCACGGAACACACTCTGAGTGACTCACGGAACACACCCTGAGTGACTCACGGAACACACTCTGAGTGACTCACGGAACACACCCTGAGTGACTCACGGAACACACTCTGAGTGACTCACGGAACACACTCTGAGTGACTCACGGAACACACCCTGAGTGATAGAATATAAATGCACAACCTTCCATGTAATGGGAATGTCCAAGACAATCCAATTACATAGAATTGGATGCTGTGCTTTGTGGGTGTACCCAGTTTTATTAATATCAAATGGGCACCGAAGTCACAACTATTTCCACGTAAGATGTACTGATTCGCTACCGTGGAATTTTAATATATTTTTAAGATAATTTCTTGTACTTAGGAAATTTAGATTATCCTAGGAACAATGATCTGCACTAATAAACGTTTTATAAGAGTTGTAATGACTTACTTTCCTGAATAAAAACTTTAAGAGCTTTAGCACAAACATATATTTAATAAAGTTACTTACAAAATAATATAAAGTTGGAAGGTAATCAGAGGTTCTCATAATAAAACACCAAGAAACACCGAGGATATAATATTCAGTCTATGTCAGCGGTTCTTAACCGCTAATTAATTTCCAGGGGAATATAAGAGAACCCAGAGCAACAGTATGGAACGGCCGCCCACATGTTTGTATGCTCTTATTTCCATTTCCATGGGGGGGGGACGCTCCCCGTAGATCATAATGTGAAATTCCACTAAGAGCGAATAAGTAGTTATCCTTCCAACATTATTATTCTTCCACCAGTAGTTATACTACCACAAGTAGTTATCCTGCCACCAATAGTTATCCTGCCACCAATAGTTTTCCTTCCAAGAGTAGTTATACTTCTATCAGTAAACCATCCACCAGTAGTTATCCTTTCACAAGTAGTTATATTTCCACCAGCAGTTAATTAGTTAGATCAGCAGTTATCCTTCCAACATTAGTTATTCTTCAACCAGTAGTTATTCTTAGTTATTCTTCCACCGGCAGTTATCCTTATATCAGTAGTTATCCTTCAAACATTATTATTCTTCCACCAGTAGTTATACTTGCACCAGTAGTTATCCTTCCACCAGCAGTTATACTTCCACCAGTAGTTATCCTTCCACCAGCAGTTATCCTTCCACAAGTAGTTATCCTTCCACCAGCAGTTATCATTCCACCAGTAGTTATCATTCCACCAGTAGTTATCCTTCTACCAGTGGTTATACTTCCAACAGTAGTTATCCTTCCACCAGCAGTTGTACTTCCACCAGTAGTTGTACTTCCAACAGTAGTTATCCTTCCACCAGCAGTTATACTTCCACCAGTAGTTATACTTCCACTAGTAGTTATCCTTCCACTAGTAGTTATCCTTCCACCAGTAGTTATACTTCCACCAGTAGTTATCCTTCCACTAGTAGTTATCCTTCCACCAGTAGTTATACTTCCACCAGTAGTTATCCTTCCACTAGTAGTTATCCTTCCACCAGTAGTTATCCTTCCACCAGTAGTTATCCTTCCACTAGTAATCCTTCCACCAGTAGTTATCCTTCCACCAGTAGTTATCCTTCCACTAGTAGTTATCCTTTCACCAGTAGTTATCCTTCCACCAGTAGTTATCCTTCCACTAGTAGTTATCCTTCCACCAGTAGTTATACTTCCACCAGTAGTTATCCTTCCACTAGTAGTTATCCTTCCACCAGTAGTTATCCTTCCACCAGTAGTTATCCTTCCACCAGTAGTTATCCTTCCACCAGTAGTTATACTTCCACCAGTAGTTATCCTTCCACCAGTAGTTATCCTTCCACTAGTAGTTATCCTTCCACCAGTAGTTATACTTCCACCAGTAGTTATCCTTCCACCAGTAGTTATCCTTCCACCAGTAGTTATCCTTCCACAAGTAGTTATCCTTCCACCAGTAGTTATCCTTCCACCAGTAGTTATACTTCCACCAGTAGTTATCCTTCCACCAGTAGTTATCCTTCCACCAGTAGTTATCCTTCCACCAGTAGTTATCCTTCCACCAGTAGTTATCCTTCCACCAGTAGTTATACTTCCACTAGTAGTTATCCTTCCACAAGTAGTTATACTTCCACCAGTAGTTATCCTTCCACCAGTAGTTATACTTCCACTAGTAGTTATCCTTCCACCAGTAGTTATCCTTCCACCAGTAGTTATCCTTCCACCAGTAGTTATCCTTCCACCAGTAGTTATACTTCCACCAGTAGTTATCCTTCCACTAGTAGTTATCCTTCCACAAGTAGTTATACTTCCACCAGTAGTTATCCTTCCACCAGTAGTTATCCTTCCACCAGTAGTTATCCTTCCACTAGTAGTTATCCTTCCACCAGTAGTTATACTTCCACCAGTAGTTATCCTTCCACCAGTAGTTATCCTTCCACTAGTAGTTATCCTTCCACAAGTAGTTATACTTCCACTAGTAGTTATCCTTCCACCAGTAGTTATCCTTCCACCAGTAGTTATCCTTCCACCAGTAGTTATCCTTCCACAAGTAGTTATCCTTCCACAAGTAGTTATCCTTCCACCAGTAGTTATCCTTCCACCAGTAGTTATCCTTCCACCAGTAGTTATCCTTCCACCAGTAGTTATCCTTCCACTAGTAGTTATCCTTCCACCAGTAGTTATCCTTCCACCAGTAGTTATACTTCCACCAGTAGTTATCCTTCCACAAGTAGTTATCCTTCCACTAGTAGTTATCCTTCCACAAGTAGTTATCCTTCCACCAGTAGTTATCCTTCCACCAGTAGTTATCCTTCCACTAGTAGTTATCCTTCCACAAGTAGTAATCCTTCCACCAGTAGTTATCCTTCCACCAGTAGTTATCCTTCCACCAGTAGTTATCCTTCCACCAGTAGTTATACTTCCACCAGTAGTTATACTTCCACCAGTAGTTATCCTTCCACCAGTAGTTATACTTCCACCAGTAGTTATCCTTCCACAAGTAGTTATCCTTCCACCAGTAGTTATCCTTCCACCAGTAGTTATCCTTCCACCAGTAGTTATCCTTCCACCAGTAGTTATCCTTCCACTAGTAGTTATCCTTCCACAAGTAGTTATCCTTCCACTAGTAGTTATCCTTCCACAAGTAGTTATCCTTCCACCAGTAGTTATCCTTCCACTAGTAGTTATCCTTCCAGTAGTTATCCTTCCACCAGTAGTTATCCTTCCACAAGTAGTTATCCTTCCACCAGTAGTTATCCTTCCACCAGTAGTTATCCTTCCACTAGTAGTTATCCTTCCACAAGTAGTTATCCTTCCACAAGTAGTTATCCTTACACCAGTAATTTTCCTTCCACTAGTAGTTATCCTTCCACCAGTAGTTATACTTCCACCTGTAGTTATCCTTCCACAAGTAGTTATCCTTCCACTAGTAGTTATCCTTCCTCCAGTAGTTATACTTCCACCAGTAGTTATACTTCCACTAGTAGTTATACTTAGACTAGTAGTTATCCTTCCACTAGTAGTTATCCTTCCACCAGTAGTTATCCTTCCACTAGTAGTTATCCTTCCACAAGTAGTTATCCTTCCACAAGTAGTTATCCTTCCACAAGTAGTTATCCTTCCACCAGTAGTTATCCTTCCACTAGTAGTTATCCTTCCAGTAGTTATCCTTCCACCAGTAGTTATCCTTCCACAAGTAGTTATCCTTCCACCAGTAGTTATCCTTCCACCAGTAGTTATCCTTCCACCAGTAGTTATCCTTCCACTAGTAGTTATCCTTCCACAAGTAGTTATCCTTCCACAAGTAGTTATCCTTACACCAGTAATTATCCTTCCACTAGTAGTTATCCTTCCACCAGTAGTTATACTTCCACCAGTAGTTATCCTTCCACAAGTAGTTATCCTTCCACTAGTAGTTATCCTTCCAGCAGTAGTTATACTTCCACTAGTAGTTATCCTTCCACCAGTAGTTATACTTCCACTAGTAGTTATCCTTCCACTAGTAGGTATCCTTCCACAAGTAGTTATCCTTCCACCAGTAGTTATCCTTCCACCAGTAGTTATCCTTCCACCAGTAGTTATCCTTCCACCAGTAGTTATCCTTCCACCAGTAGTTATACTTCCACTAGTAGTTATACTTCCACCAGTAGTTATACTTCCACTAGTAGTTATCCTTCCACCAGTAGTTATCCTTCCACCAGTAGTTATACTTCCACCAGTAGTTATACTTCCACTAGTAGTTATCCTTCCACCAGTAGTTATCCTTCCACTAGTAGTTATCCTTCCACCAGTAGTTATCCTTCCACTAGTAGTTATCCTTCCACTAGTAGTTATCCTTCCACCAGTAGTTATCCTTCCACCAGTAGTTATACTTCCACTAGTAGTTATACTTCCACCAGTAGTTATCCTTCCACAAGTAGTTATCCTTCCACTAGTAGTTATCCTTCCACCAGTAGTTATCCTTCCACTAGTAGTTATACTTCCACTAGTAGTTATCCTTCCACTAGTAGTTATCCTTCCACCAGTAGTTATACTTCCACTAGTAGTTATCCTTCCACCAGTAGTTATCCTTCCACCAGTAGTTATACTTCCACTAGTAGTTATCCTTCCACCAGTAGTTATACTTCCACTAGTAGTTATCCTTCCACCAGTAGTTATCCTTCCACAAGTAGTTATCCTTCCACTAGTAGTTATCCTTCCACCAGTAGTTATACTTCCACTAGTAGTTATCCTTCCACCAGTAGTTATCCTTCCACCAGTAGTTATCCTTCCACTAGTAGTTATACTTCCACTAGTAGTTATCCTTCCACCAGTAGTTATCCTTCCACTAGTAGTTATACTTCCACTAGTAGTTATCCTTCCACTAGTAGTTATACTTCCACTAGTAGTTATCCTTCCACTAGTAGTTATCCTTCCACTAGTAGTTATACTTCCACTAGTAGTTATCCTTCCACCAGTAGTTATCCTTCCACTAGTAGTTATACTTCCACTAGTAGTTATCCTTCCACTAGTAGTTATACTTCCACTAGTAGTTATCCTTCCACCAGTAGTTATCCTTCCACTAGTAGTTATACTTCGACTAGTAGTTATCCTTCCACTAGTAGTTATACTTCCACTAGTAGTTATCCTTCCACCAGTAGTTATCCTTCCACTAGTAGTTATACTTCCACTAGTAGTTATCCTTCCACTAGTAGTTATACTTCCACTAGTAGTTATCCTTCCACCAGTAGTTATCCTTCCACTAGTAGTTATACTTCCACTAGTAGTTATCCTTCCACTAGTAGTTATACTTCCACCAGTAGTTATCCTTCCACTAGTAGTTATACTTCCACCAGTAGTTATCCTTCCACTAGTAGTTATACTTCCACTAGTAGTTATCCTTCCACCAGTAGTTATCCTTCCACTAGTAGTTATACTTCCACTAGTAGTTATCCTTCCACTAGTAGTTATACTTCCACCAGTAGTTATCCTTCCACAAGTAGTTATCCTTCCACTAGTAGTTATCCTTCCACTAGTAGTTATACTTCCACTAGTAGTTATCCTTCCACTGGTAGTTATACTTCCACTAGTAGTTATCCTTCCACAAGTAGTTATCCTTCCACTAGTAGTTATCCTTCCACCAGTAGTTATACTTCCACTAGTAGTTATCCTTCCACAAGTAGTTTTCCTTCCACTAGTAGTTATACTTCCACCAGTAGTTATCCTTCCACCAGCAGTTATACTTCCACCAGTAGTTATCCTTCCACTTCTCAGTAGTAGTAACCAGTTACCAGTCTCAGTAGTAACCAGTTACCAGTAACCAGTGTCCGTTGACTCAACGACCAACCGTCTCTGCCTGAGTCACGGTCTATTCATATATTGCGCTGAGCTGACATTATTCAAAGACCCTCTCGACCCTCTCACTGGGTACTGTGGGCAGCCGGCTAGTCAGTATTACGGGTGTGACCAAGGAGGCAAGGTAACGGCTGCGGGCTCTCTCCACATATCGCAATTATACGTAATAACAGCCTACGTGAGTATTTCTTACCTAATCCACGAGTCGAACTCCCACATGATAAATGGTGGACAGCGGTGTGGAGCGTTGATTTACGTTTTTAATGGTAATTCAAGGTGTTAGATGGCTGTTTGTGTGAGTAGCGCCAGGGTCAAAGGTGAACCGTCACCCACCAGCCACTACCCTCAAGCACCACCTCCAGCCACCAGCCGCCTACTCCCCTCACAACCTACTGCCTGCAAGCCTGTTGCAGCCGTTTCAAGCTTCCTGGCTTAGTTCGTGTGCTAATTGCTTCAATCTCCGAGGGGTTGACCCGGATTTTGCAATTAAGCCAGTCAGTAAGCCAGACTGTGGAAGTGAACGCCAGTCAGCCTATCATCCAGCCTGTCTCCTGTCATCCAACTGCTCCTCCGTGCTTTGTGCATCGTTACACGTCTTCCAGTCAGCCATTCTCGTGGGGTAAGCCAGCCAGCCAACCCAGCTTCTAACCCAGCTGAGAGAGAGAAGTAAGCCACGCAGTAAGAAGTAAGACAAGTTCCTCTGAGGTATTCTCTATATCGCTTTGTGCTCCCTGTTGGATGCTAAGAGTGGTTTTCACCATTCCTGTGGTATAGAGTGGGTTAAGCCACCTTCGTGGGTGAGTGGGGTGCGCGGCAGAGCCCCAGCGTCCACCCACCACTCTCTCCCACCACCACTCTCTCCCACCACCACCACCACCACCAGCCATCCACCCATCTACCTGTGGTTGTTTGTACCCTTGTACCGGGTCCTAGTACTGTTTTGGCTCACATAATTGGTCAAGAGATTGTAGCTGGTGCCAACGATAAAGCCAGTTATGTGAGTTCGCCTAGAAAGCACATTTCTTCACGACAACAGTGTGAGTGGAGGAGGAAACACCACCCGCCCAAAGGATAAAACCTTCTCCTCATCACTCGTCATCCCGTCTACTACTCCAGACTCCAGTGATAATTTTCTTGAGACATTTTTCTTGCATTTAAAGACATTTGCGTGTGTGAGACATTTATAGTAAATTGCTTGTGTACTCTAAACCTTGTGTTTTCAGTTTTTCTTTGACTCATTATTTTTAGAATATTTTTCAGTGTTTTCACTTATCTTATATTTTTTTTATTCTGTGTTTTTTTCTTTATGCTACTCCTGTCTGTAGTAAGTATTATTGTGTAGTGTACCAGTCAGTCACTCTGTGTGAAGTGATTCATTTTTTTTTATTGTATTCTTTCAGCGTTGTATTCTCCAGTAATTATCATTGTATTTCATGCAGTGATATTCACCCCAGTATACTAAATTATCCATTTCTTTCTGTGTGTTTTTTTCGTATGCAAGCAGTGTCTCATTCCTCTAATTTTTTCGCAGACTGTGTACCATTATTTTTGCCAGCAAATTTTTGTCGTATCAGTCACAGCAAGATTTTGTTGTATCAGTCACAGCAGGATTTTGTTGTAAGAATATATTATAATGAAGTGTGCTCCGTCACTGTAAGTGTTATATTACCTGTTTTGTTCCTGTGTTTTATTTTATTAATATTTTTATAATTCTTGAACAAATTCACTTTTGATGCAATTTCAATTACTTTTAACGTAAAGTGTTTTCCTTACTCTGTTTGAGTAAATTGTTTTGTCTAATTTACAATTAAGAGTTAAAGTGTTCAATCAGTTAATTTTTTTTTGATCTTCATATTTTAATTTTATCATGTAACCTGAGTTTTCCCAGTGACACTTTATTACTGCAGTGATTATTTCTACACTTTATTTTGTTGCACTTGTTCAGCAGTGAATTATTTTCTTTTATTGATATTTTTATGAATTATATTTTAATTTTGTCTATGCATTCTTAGAAAATACTTAAATTTCCCAGTTAACAATTTAGTAATTTTATTTTATACTTTTTACATTGATTTAAAATTTAATTACTTAATTTCTTTATTAGCAAGAGTAAAGACAGCTCATTTTGCATTTAATTCAGTCTCCAGTAATATTTTTACTTGTATATTTCAATGTAAATTTTTTTTTTCTTGGTCAATAGTCCTTTAAATTGAGTTTTCCTTCCTCTTGCAGTGTATCTTAGACATTAATTTTTTATTATTTCTGCAAAATTAGTTGTATATCTTTTATTTCAATTCTAGAATTTTATATCATTTTTATTGTTCATTATTTTTGCCTTATTTGTTCTCGTGTTACTTTGCCATATGTCTCACATACCGTCAAGTGATACTTTAGTGAATGTCGACACTCAGACCTCTCAGGCTACTGCTGGTCCTGTCATCAGTCCTCACAGTTCCTTACCGACTGACAGACCGACTCAGACACCGAGATATTATAGTTATACTCGTGATTCCCTTGATGCGTTACCTTTATTCAATGGCCATGTACATAGTCTTGAAGCATGGTTTGCAGCCATTCGTTCTCGTGCTAGTGCTCTAGGTGAAGGTCCTCCTTCAGAGGAAAGTCTTATCAGACTTGCTAAAGAAGCTCTTTATCGATCTCCTGCTGCTGTTCACGTTGTTGATCTCCTTGATATGCGAGACTTCAGGAATCTTACTAAGTGGTCACAATATGAGGAACTGATTCGTTCTTTCCTTGTCCCAGTAAAAACAGCTGATCCATATGTCGTTCTTAGGGAACTAGTGAATGCTACACCCATGAGTAATGAATCGTTGAGTGCATTTGCTGTTAGATTAGACAAACTTTTATCATCATTTATCAATGCTGTCCAATCATCATCTTTTCTCCCTGAAGAGGCTAAACCATTTACAGAATCACTTGCTAAAATAGCAGCTTTTGGAGCAATTAAAGAACTAATGCCACCTGCTTCTGTGTGTGCTTATGAGGCTCATCCTCCAACTGTAACGATGGAACCACTTACAGCTTTAAATCATGTACGTTCCTTGTGCCCCCAGGGTACTTTCCCTTGTATTAAAAGTAATGTCACACATATGCCTCAGTCTGCACCACCTCTTGTTTGCGCCACAGAGACAAATAGTGGTCGTCAACCATCTCAGAGATCACCAAGAACCAGTGTACAGAGTCGTTATACACCTCGTAGTATTCATAGTACATTCAGTAACCATAGTCGGCGGAATTGTTACAACTGTGGTTTCCGTGGCCATATTGCAATTAATTGTCCTGATAGTTACCCTAAGAGACGTCGTACTGATGATGAGTACTCAGATCTTCCCTACTGTACTTATCATAGAATACATGGACATGACACATCTGAGTGTAATGCTCTCTATAACCTTCAGTACTCTAGGTCTTTCCGTGGTCGTTCCAACCGCAGAACCCGTAGAGGAAACAGATCTCGTGGTTTTCAAAATAACCAGAACCAGGCTCATTCTTTCAATTCTCAAACTAACCAGAACCAGGCTCGTTCTTCCAATTCGGGGGAATTCGAGCGCCCCAGTCAAACCGTCCCATGGTGACAGTAGGTGATAATGAGTACACCATCCCCGTTCACAATTCCTTTGAAGCCTTAAGCAGTCTCGAGAATGACAACCCTGCTGATGATGTTGCTTCACATGTCTCTGACATAGATGATTTTGGGGATGGAGTAGAACAAGTCTTTTCTGATGACAATCCACCTTTTTGTTTGCACATAACTTCCAATGCAACCATAGGCCCTATAGTGCAAGCATCTGTTTATAATGCGCCCGTTCATTTGTTCATGGACTCTGGTGCGCAAGTCAATATTATTAGGTCTAGTTTGTTTAAGGATAAGAAGTTACGACATGTCCTTCTCGTAGAACCGACTCCTGTGTCCTCCCTTAGTGGAGTATCTGGTTCTCACCTGCGTGTCCGAGGTCGGACTTCCCTAACCTTTTCTATCCAAGGTAGAGACTTCACTGCTTCCTTCCTTGTTGTCGACCAGATTACTTTCCCTGGTGACCTTCTACTGGGATTTGCTTCCATGCGAAACTTACTCATTGTGCTCGACCCTTATCGATGGCATGCACAAATTGACGACTTGATCGTTCCATTCTGGGGTTACCAGCTTGGATCAGAAATCTGTTATACTGCTGCAGAGTATGATGTACGGATTAAGTCCTTACAAGCTAATGCATTCTCCAGTAGCGTACCCAAGCGGTCAGGCACTGGTAATTCTGTCACTCCCATCAGTGTTCCACCTATACCTTCAGATTTGCAGGATAGTCCGATGCCTCAAGTGTCCGAGGACGCTCAGATTGCCTTGAGTGCACAACCTATCCCTGCAATGCCTGCTAGTTCGAGTAGTAGTTTCTCCACAGGGGACGCCTTGTCGGAAAACAATTACTTGCAACTAGTAATGCCATCTCTTGTTGATGTCACATGCCGTCTGCAGAAAGACGTTTCTGTTGCGGCTAGTGCTCTCACTAGAGTGTCTGTAGTTGTTCCTAGTGTTCCAGATGGTGATAACGTCCTAGTTGACAGTGATTCCTGCAAAGTAAAAGGTCTATTTGTTGAACCATCCTTACATGTTGTAAGAGATAGTAAGATCCATTTCTACCTGGCCAACACTTCTGGTCACAGTGTTCGCCTCAGAGCAAATACCAATCTTGTTGACCTTGTTCACTATCCTTACCCTGTTCAGGTAGAGGATGAGTTGTCACCTGACCAGTGGGTCGGTGCTATTTCTGCCGGGGAGACCTCATCCACTTCACTGGATCAATCTGTTCCACCAGTAGAGGAGAAAGACTTAGCTCCCACTGACTTCCCAGATGAAGTCAAGCGTTTGTTGACTCTGTTGAACAAACGTCGTAAAGCCATTGCTTTACCAGGTGAGAAGATGGGTATAACGAACTTATTGTCCCATCGTATTCCACTTGAACCTGGTACTAGACCTATCTACATACCTGCGTACAGAATGCCTCATTCACAAGTTGCTGTCGCAGAAGAATTGATCAATCAAATGCTTGATGATGGAGTTATTGCACCTAGCAATTCCCCTTGGAATGCACCCTTGATACTAGTACCTAAGAAGGATGGTACTTGGCGCCCAGTAATTGACTTTAGGAAGTTAAACGCGAAAACCATTCCAGATCGCTTTCCACTCCCTGTACTGGGTGATCTTTTACGTAATATCGGAGATAACAAAGTCTTTTCAACCCTAGATTTGTTACAAGGGTTTTGGCAAGTCCCTCTTCACGAGGACAGCCAAGAGCTAACTGCATTCTCCACTCCTACAGGTCATTATCACTTCCTCCGTATGGCATTTGGATTACGATCTTCCCCTATCACGTTCTCAAGGCTCATGACTAATATCTTTAGAGGTCTCATAGGTAATGCACTTATGGTGTACTTAGATGACGTAATCGTCATGTCTAAAGACGTGGATACACACTTGAAAAGACTTGATGTAGTACTTGGTAAGCTTGAAGAAGCCAATTTAAAGATCAAACTGTCTAAATGTCAATTTTTCAGATCAGAAATTAAGTTTCTTGGTCACGTAGTCACTCCTAGAGGGGTTACGACTGACCAAAGTAAAGTAACTGCAGTACTAAATTTTCCAACTCCCAAAACTGCTGATGCCGTAAGATCCTTTGTGGGCTTAGCAGGTTTTTATAGATCTTTCATTGCCAATTTTTCTTCCATAGCTGCTCCTCTAACTGAGTTGCTTAAGAAAGATGCTCCTTTTGTTTGGACCTTCCGTCAAGAAAGAGCATTCCAAACTCTAAAAGAAAAGCTAACATCTGCTCCAATTTTGAAATTTCCAGATTTTTCTAAGCCCTTCTATCTGACAACTGATGCTAGTTCAATTGGCATAGGTGCCGTACTAGCTCAGAAGACCGATGGCAAGTACAACGCAGTTGCATTTGCTAGCCGAGTCCTTACGAAGGCTGAACGTAATTATACAGTAACTGAGCAAGAAGCTTTAGCAATAGTATGGTCTTTAAAGCACTTCCGAGACATTATTTATCAGTACTCTGTTCATGTCTTGACAGACCATGCTCCACTGATACCCTTATTCCAGAACAAACAACCTACTGGAAGGTTAGCTAGATGGACCTTGACTATCCAAGAGTTCAATCCCACCTTTGAGCATTTACCTGGCAAGTCAAATGTAGTCGCAGATGCCTTATCGCGACATGTTAGTATAGTAACTGCAGACCCTCCATTTAGTGCTGAAGATGTAAAGAATGCTCAACGAACAGATCCCATGTGGTCTGGTGTGATTCGATTCCTGCTCCAGGAAGATCTTATTCTGAATGTGAAGCCACCAGCACCCATCAGTGACTTTGTCATGAACCAAGAATTACTGTATCGAACAGCCGAGTTGGGTACTCCTAGCAGAAGAGTATACCAGTTAGTAATTCCACAGTCACTAGTGAATGTAGCCTTACAGCTAGTTCACGATGTACCAGGTGTTGCACACCCTGGTATGGATCGTTCAGTAAAACAAGCCAGATTGAAATACTTTTGGCCTCGAATGGCAACTGATATTTCTGAGTATGTTAAGAAATGTAGTGTCTGCATGCAACATAAAGGCAATGCTAATGGTCCTAATCCAATCCAAGTGTATCCAACTACTAGCGAACCTTGGGAAAGAGTTGCGCTAGATTTGTTAACTAATTTCCAATGTTCCCTCCAAGGTAACAAACATCTGTGTGTTATGGTAGACCATTTCACCAGATATTGCGAGTTAGTTCCTATTGCAGATAAGACTGCCGAGACAGTAGCTAAAGCGTTTAAAGAACGCATTATCTGCAGGCATACCACCCCTAAGTCCCTAGTAACAGATAATGGAGGTGAATTCTGTAATGAAATTCTTGAAAATTTGTGTACCTTGTACAAGATCTCTAAATCCACCATTGTTCCTCATCATCCTGCCAGCAATGGGTTAGCGGAACGAACCAATAAGAAAGTACTTGATGTCTTGAGAGCCACTATCAATCCCAACAGTGAAACTTGGGATGAAGTTATACCTGATGTGCAGTGTGCTATAAATTCTGCTTACAATGTTTCTATAGGTGACACTCCACATTATGCATTGTATGGTGTAGATAAACGTTTGCCTTATGAGTTGTTATATTCTAATCCGAAACCAAATTACAACCCTGATGATTTCATAGCAACTCGTACCAGCTTAGCTCAAAGTGTTTTTAGAAGAATCCGTGAAATACTTCATAAATCAACAGCAGAATTTACAAGAGTCGCAAACACTCGATCAAAGCCATCCAAAATCAAAGTAGGTTCGAGAGTTATGCTGATTAACTTTAACAAAACGTCTGCAATGCCAAAGCTTGATCAAAAGTTTGTTGGTCCTTATCGAGTAGTTGAACATATCACTGGTAATAAGTATAAGGTTAGAGAGATTAGTACTGGTCAGTATAAAGAATCGCATTTAGATCATATGAAGTTAGTATGTGATGATAATGATGTTCCAACCCAGACTAATGTGACAGACTCTGACAATCCTCCTGATCCTGTACTCTCTTCCTCTGATACTCAGTCAGACGATCAACCTGAATGTCGTTATTCCCTACGTACACGACAGGTATTGAGAAATCCTCAAGTATCATTTGTAACTTCCAATTCAGATTTGCCTCAAATACAGCATGAGTTAGCCAATGCTACAGAGTTTGATCCTCCCAGAGATGACACCCATTCTGCATATGCCAATCTTACCCTAGCAGAGTTGGGGTTAAATGTAAATAACCTGTATAGATGAATAATTACAGTATCAACTTATCAGTATTCAAGAATTTTTTTTTTTTTGTGTTCATGTTCTCTCTGCATTCTGAGAGTTAACAGTCTAGATTTGCGTGCACCGAATCTGCCTTTCTGTTAAACACTCTTTCTTTGTATATATTCCTTCCTCAGAATCCGTAGATCACACGAATACAGATCGATCGATCAAAATTTTTTTTTATCACTTGTAATCTCAACGTTGAGTTCGTTGTTCATTTGTTGAGTTTTAAGTTGTACTATAGTATACCTTGTATTGCATTACAGTTTCAGTTATGTAAGCTTTCATTCCAATGTTCTACTTATGTATATATAATGTTTAATTGTTGTGTACTTTGACATTGTATAGAATCAGCCCAAGCCGTATACCTGCCATCTCTAGTTTGTATTAGTTGTATGTCGGGACGACATACGTTAGCGTCGCCGAGCTCTCAGTAGTAGTAACCAGTTACCAGTAACCAGTGTACCATTGACTCAACGACCAACCGTCTCTGCCTGAGTCACTGTCTATTCATATTGCGCTGAACTGGCATTATTCAAAGACCCTCTCGACCCTCTCACTGGTACTGCCGGCGGCCGGTCAGTCAGTGTTACGAGTGTGAGCAAGGAGATAGGTACGGTGGCAAGGGCTCTCTCCACATATCTGCACTTATACGTAATAACAGCCTACGTGAGTATTTCTTACCTAATCCACGAGTCGAACTCCCACATGATACACTAGTAGTTATCCTTCCACCAGTAGTTATCCTTCCACCAGTAGTTATACTTCCACCAGTAGTTATCCTTCCACCAGTAGTTATACTTCCACCAGTAGTTATCCTGCCACCAGTAGTTATCCTTCCACCAGCAGTTATACTTCCACCAGTAGTTATCCTTCTACCAGTAGTTATACTTCCACCAGTAGTTATACTTCCACCAGTAGTTATACTTCCACCAGTAGTTATACTTCCACCAGTAGTTATCCTTCCACCAGTAGTTATACTTCCACCAGTAGTTATACTTCCACCAGTAGTTATCTTTCCACCAGTAGTTATACTTCCACCAGTAGTTATCCTTCCACCAGTAGTTATCCTTTCACTAGTAGTTATCCTTCCACTAGTAGTTGTACTTCCACCAGTAGTTATCCTTCCACCAGTAGTTATCCTTTCACCAGTAGCTATCCTTCCACTAGTAGTTGTACTTCCACCAGTAGTTATCCTTCCACCAGTTGTTATCCTTCCACCAGTAGTTATCCTTTCACCAGTAGTTATTCTTCCACCAGTAGTTATCCTTTCACCAGCAGTTATACTTCCACCAGTAGTTATCCTTCCACCAGTAGTTATCCTTCCACCAGTAGTTATCCTTCCACCAGTAATTATCCTTCCACCAGTGGTTATCCTTCCACCAGCAGTTATACTTCCACCAGTAGTTATCCTTCCACCAGTAGTTATCCTTCCACCAGTAGTTATCCTTCCACCAGTAGTTATCCTTCCACCAGTAGTTGTCCTTCCACCAGTAGTTATCCTTCCACCAGTAGTTATCCTTCCACCAGTAGTTATCCTTCCACCAGTAGTTATCCTTCCACCAGTAGTTATCCTTCCACCAGTAGTTATCCTTCCACCAGTAGTTATCCTTTCACCAGTAGTTATTCTTCCACCAGTAGTTATTCTTCCACCAGTAGTTATCCTTCCTCCAGTAGTTATCCTTCCACCAGTAGTTATCCTTCCACCAGTACTTATTCTTCCACCAGTAGTTATTGTTCCACCAGTAGTTATTCTTCTACCAGTAGTTATCCTTCCTCCAGTAGTTATCCTTCCACCTGTAGTTGTCCTTCCACCAGTAGTTATCCTTCCACCAGAAGTTATCCTTCCATCAGTAGTTATCCTTCCAATAGTAGTTATTCTTCCACCAGTAGTTATTCTTCCACCAGTAGTTATCCTTCCACCAGTAGTTATCCTTCCATCTTAGTCAACAATCCTGAGACAGTCTGGTAAATTTCAGGACAAAGTTTAATAACAATAATTCTTGCGTGGCAGCTGGTGTCAGGAACTTGCCTACTGGTCACCACCTGACAGTGAGGTCGGCAGCTGGTGTCATGAACTTACCTACTGGCCACCACCTGACAGTGAGGTCGGCAGCTGGTGTCAGGAACTTGCCTACTGGTCATCACCTGACAGTGAGGTCGGCAGCTGGTGTCATGAACTTACCTACTGGCCACCACCTGACAGTGAGGTCGGCAGCTGGTGTCAGGAACTTGCCTACTGGTCACCACCTGACAGTGAGGTCGGCAGCTGGTGTCATGAACTTACCTACTGGCCACCACCTGACAGTGAGGTCGGCAGCTGGTGTCAGGAACTTGCCTACTGGTCACCACCTGACAGTGAGGTCGGCAGCTGGTGTCATGAACTTACCTACTGGCCACCACCTGACAGTGAGGTCGGCAGCTGGTGTCAGGAACTTGCCTACTGGTCACCACCTTACAGTGAGGTCGGCAGCTGGTGTCATGAACTTACCTACTGGTCACCACCTGACAGTGAGGTCGGCAGCTGGTGTCATGAACTTACCTACTGGCCACCACCTGACAGTGAGGTCGGCAGCTGGTGTCAGGAACTTGCCTACTGGTCACCACCTGACAGTGAGGTCGGCAGCTGGTGCCATGAACTTACCTACTGGCCACCACCTGACAGTGAGGTCGGCAGCTGGTTCCATGAACTTACCTACTGGCCACCACCTGACAGTGAGTTCGGCAGCTGGTCTCATGAGCTTACCTACTGGCCACCACCTGACAGTGAGGTCGGCAGCTGGTGTCATGAACTTACCCACTGGCCACCACCTGACAGTGAGGTCGGCAGCTGGTGTCAGGAACTTACCCACTGGTCACCACCTGACAGTGAGGTCGGCAGCTGGTGTCAGGAACTTACCTACTGGCCACCACCTGACAGTGAGGTCGGCAGCTGGTGTCATGAACTTACCTACTGGCCACCACCTGACAGTGAGGTCGGCAGCTGGTGTCATGAACTTACCTACTGGCCACCACCTGACAGTGAGGTCGGCAGCTGGTGTCATGAACTTACCTACTGGCCACCACCTGACAGTGAGGTCGGCAGCTGGTGTCATGAACTTACCTACTGGCCACCACCTGACAGTGAGGTCGGCAGCTGGTGTCATGAACTTACCTACTGGCCACCACCTGACAGTGAGGTCGGCAGCTGGTGTCATGAACTTACCTACTGGCCACCACCTGACAGTGAGGTCGGCAGCTGGTGCCATGAACTTACCTACTGGCCACCACCTGACAGTGAGGTCGGCAGCTGGTGCCATGAACTTACCTACTGGCCACCACCTGACAGTGAGGTCGGCAGCTGGTGTCATGAACTTGCCTACTGGCCACCACCTGACAGTGAGGTCGGCAGCTTGTGCCATGAACTTACCTACTGGCCACCACCTGACAGTGAGGTCGGCAGCTGGTACCATGAACTTACCTTCTGGCCACCACCTGATAGTGAGGTTGGCAGCTGGTGCCATGAACTTACCTACTGGCCACCACCTGACAGTGAGGTCGGCAGCTGGTGTCATGAACTTACCTACTGGCCACCACCTGACAGTGAGGTCGGCAGCTGGTGTCATGAACTTACCTACTGGCCACCACCTGACAGTGAGGTCGGCAGCTGGTGCCATGAACTTACCTACTGGCCACCACCTGACAGTGAGGTCGGCAGCTGGTGTCATGAACTTACCTGAACAACACGGGATCGATCCCCGGCTAGCTAAAAGACCACTTGTTCGTGGTTGCATTTGTCTATATATATATATATCTATATATATATATATATATATATATATATATATATATATATATATATATATATATATATATATAGATCTGTTTTTTACCGACTTCTATTGTGCACAGCCTTAAACAACAAAGTTATACAAAAGCGCAGGATTGCTCGTTATGACAGGGTGTTTCGTGATGTTCGACCAGAGTCTGCAAACTGAACATCTTGGTACGCCCGTCGTGGTCATCGATATAATATATAACATCTTGTTAAGTCCGTCGCGAACGTCGATATTTAATATGTTAGGTCTGCCGTGACTGTCGATATAAGCCACTCAGCACCTGGACCAGATTCATGGAATGCTCTGTTTATAAAGAAGTGCAAAGTACAACTAGCACGAGCCCTCAGTATTCTTTGGAAAAAGTGCTTAGATCTATGTGAAATACCGGAGGCCTTAAAGAGTGCAGACATAGCTCCTTTGCACAAGGGAGGCATTGAAACACTAGCAAAAAATTACAGACCAGTAGCCCTAACCTCTCACATCATAAAAATCTTCGAAAGAGTGATGAGACGGCAGGTTACAAATTTCATGGACCAGCACAACCAACATAACCCGAACCAGCATGGTTTTAGAGCAGAACGATCATGTCTGTCACAGCTGCTGAACCATTATGACAGAATTACAGAGGCCCTGGAAGACGACCAAAACGCAGATGTGATTTACACAGATTTTGCAAAGACGTTTGACAAATGCGATCATGGAGTGATAGCGCACAAAATGAAGGCCATGAGCATTACGGGGAAGGTAGGCAGATGGATTTTCGGTTTCCAAACACACAGAACACAAAAAGTAATAGTGAACAGGGCAAGATCCGCGAGGTCAAAAGCTCAGTGCCCTAAGGCACTGTCCTAGCACCTCTGCTGTTCCTCTTCCTCATAGCAGACATAGACAAAAACACCCGGCACACTTCTGTATCATCATCTGCAGATGACACTAAAATAAGTATGAAAGTCAGTACGGTAGAGGATACTGAAAAAGTACAAGACATAAACAGGGTTTTCCAGTGGGCAGTGGAAAACAACATGACGTTCAATGGTGATAAGTTCCAGCTGCTTAGGTATGGAAAGAATGAAGAACTCGAAAGGAACACTATATACAAAACTCAAGAGGGTCACCAAATAGAACGTAAGGAACACGTAAAAGACCTATGAATAATTATGTCAGGGGACCTTTCTTTTAAAGACCGTAACAAGACAAAGATCACGACAGCGAGGAAGATGACTGGGTGGGTATTGAGAACTTTCAAAACAAGGGAAACAATGGCGATGGTGACACTCTTCAAATCGCTAGTGCTCCCTCACTTAGAATGTTGCTCAGTGCTGACGGTCCCGTTCAGGGCAGGAGAAATATCGGAGCTGGAACAAATACAGAGATCGTTTACGGCTCACATTGAGCCAGTAAAGCATCAAAACTACTTGGAACGCCTGCAAATCTTGAACATGTACTCATTGGAGCGGAGGAGAGAGAGGTACATGATAATATATACCTGGAAGGTACTCGAGGGCTTGGTCCCAAATCTGCACACTGCCATAACAACATACTGGAGTGAGAGATATGTGAGGAAGCGTAAAATAAACCCCGTGAGGAGCAGGGGTGCGGTGGGGACAATAAGGGAACACTGTATCAGCATCCGAGGTCCCAGACTTTTCAACATCTTACCAGAAGATATCAGAAACACTGCTGGAACTAGTGTTGAAGCCTTCAAGAGGAAACTAGACAAGTATCTTCACCAGGTGCTAGATCAACCAGGCTGTGATGGATATGTGGGGCAGCGGGCCTCCAGCAGCAACAGCCTGGTTGACCAGGCGAGCACCAGACGAGCCTGGCCCATGGCCGGGCTCAGAGAGTAGATATACTCTCGAAATTCTTCAAAGGTATAAAGGTAAGGTAGGTATCGTAATGCTACAGGTACTCTAAGTGGTGTACTGCAATACAAACTGCAACCTGAGCGATATAACATCAGTAGTAAGGAAGTAGTCATGGGGGTTCATTTAGGTATGAGTGAACATGTGCGATCATCCTAGGATACCCCAAAAGATATGCAGAGTGACCCATAGAGGTCCTAACCTGTCTAGGTACAGCATTTCAAGGTACACATAGTTGACTACAACATGGTGATTGCGACTAATTTAGTGGTTTACTGAATTAGGTTGTAAGTAATATTATAATGATAATGATATTAACGGATGATAGTGGATAACAATGATAGAAATGGTGTTAAAAATCAGGTGCCTAGTTATTATAAGAAAGAAAAACCTGAACAGGAGAATTCACACAGACATATTAATTGACACTGAGAGTATTTTCTGAATATTCTAGAACGTTCTGCGACACCGATTGACAAAATAAGGGATTTATTGGCTCTGTTTCATTAGTTAGCCCGTTGTTCACATTAGTTACATTCTGTATGTAAATGATCCACTATTGTAATGTAACTTCTTACGTCACATGAGCTGTTCCCAGCGGTGAGAAGCTTAGGGCTGGCTATTACTATCTCCTAGTTATTTTACCTAATGCTAAACTGTGCGTGGTTGACATTCCGCTGGCCTCTCTCTAGTTCAGTTGCTGGCTGGTGCCACCGCGCTACCAAACTCTGAAAAACTTGCCCTATTTCTCCTGTTGCTGCCCTTGCAACATTGCACAGCTCCTGATGACGCACTGAGAAGTGTGAAAGTACTTGAGCTAAAGATTTCCACCCCCTCTCCCAGTGCCTTGTCTTGCATTGTTAAGACCGCCTGTCTGCGATTGTTTTGCATTATGAACGCCACTCACCAACTCTTCTCCCAATTCTCACGTTCTTTTCTTCCTTGACTTTTGCTGTTACCTCCTACAAACGCTCACTATTCAAAGGACATAAAGCTGCGCTCAAGTTAGTATTCTTAAGCGCCTAAGTGGACAGGTTCTACCGAAACCGCTACTACAGAACAGGTTGGTCCGGAGGACTACTACACCGTTTGATCAACTACACAGGTTAGTGCTTACTAAAAATACTGAATTAGAACAACATGAAAAGAAGATGATTTTTATAGAAAAGAGGAGAACCAAGACGGTATTCTTTAACAAGATTTTCCCAGGTTGACAAGACTACGTGCTTGATTATATTGAGAAGATTATATTTTAGAAGAGTCAGAGAGAACACCTAACGTATGCATACGAGGAAATTAAATAACCTCACAGCACAGAGTGGCTGGACCACACATGCAAATCCGGAGTTTGTAATGAACTTGTCTAGCAAAGAATTAAGTAGTGAACAACAGGCAGCACTAGGGTTTGGATTAAGCTTTGCACCAACAGCTAAAGATGCTAATTACGTTAACACAGCAAAATGCTTCTGCATGCTAGAAAAATATGGTGACCTGACGCCCGATACATTTAATATATGTAAAGGGATGGTATATGGGTCTTTACTCTGTCCGGTGGTCTCCAACTGCCCATTAAGATACACAAAGCGCTCAGTAACTATCAGACCTTGCATCTCTCGAGAGGTGATAAATCCAATATTGTTATTTTAGATAAAGTTGAATACTTAGGTAAAATGAACCAATTATTGAGTGATAATGAAACTTAAGAACCGCTTGTTAGGAACCCCATTGACCAGATCGATAGCCATTTCAATAAACGTCTTAAAACGTTATTGAAAGGACATGAACACTTGTCAGGGAGGTCCGCAACTCTACCGTATCTTCATGGGTTGATCAAGACTCATAAACCAGAGAACCCAGTACGTCCTATTATTAGTTCAGTAGGCTTAGTAGCATATAACTTATCTAAGTGGTTGGTTAAACTTTTAACTCCCATGGATGATAGGATCTTGGAGGCGCATGTTAAAAATAATGTTGACCTTACCGAAAGACTTCAGAAATTAAGTGTTTCACACGACTTCACCCTGGTAAGTTTTGATGTCACTGCCCTGTTTACCAGAGTCCCTGTCCCTCACTTGCTTACGTACCTCGAACAGGAACTAGAAATCTTCTCCTTGCCCTATCCCACGAATATAATTATAATTATTTGTGTTATGGATTGCAAGTTTGTGTATAAAGGTAAGTATTATGCTCAGAAGCAGGGCATGGCTATGGGAAATCCCCTCCGCCCCTTACTCAGCAACCTGCACATGGAATTCTGTGAGACTAGACTACCTAAAGATATTCTCCGAAAAATACTAGGTGGTTCAGATACGTAGATGATGTGCTTTGCCTTTGGTCTAGAGATCACAATATTGATGAGTTCCTACGTAGACTTATTGGTCTGGTACCTTCTACTAAGTTCACAGTAGAGCTTGAAATATATAACACTCTACCCTTGTTAGACGTTTTAATCCATCGCATCGACAGACGATTCAGATTTACAGTTTACAGGAAGACCACCAATGTGTCGTCATACATTCATTATTATCCCAATCGTGAATCTAGATTTAAAAGGGGTGTTCTCCTTTCATTGTTCATGAGAGTTTTGCAAATCTGCAGTCCTAAGTATTTAGAAGATAAAATTAACAAGATATTTAGCAAAGCCACAAAACTGAGATATCCCCGGGATTTTGTTAGCCAGGAAGACTTTCTACAGGTAACACTTGACAGGCAAAATGTATTGGCCTTCCATACAATGATAATTTGATCTGCTTGCTTGAGGCACTAACAAAAATCAATGTGAACCAGACTTTCAAAAACACTGGGACAGTGAAACAGAGATTGATTAAAAACACACCACCTAATAATGTAGGTGGTGTCTACAAGGTCCCATGAACCCTTTACCCACTCTCATACATTGGTCAGACAGGTAAACCTCTGGAAACTAGATTATCCCAACACCAGTACTCAATCAGGACAGGCCAAGTGTCGAATGCTATCAATAACCATGTCAGCTCTTGCAATCACCCACCGGGGTGGGCTGCCCCCCAGATAATTGTACCCAACAGTTCCATCATGGAAAGAAACATAATTGAGTCCTCCCTCCTGAAACATGATAGGAATGCAGTATATAACTGAAATTATGAGCCGTACAAACTCGATAGTTATTTAGTGGAACCTATTGTGCACAGCCTCAATTGTTTGTTGGCCGATCTTATTGAAACTTTGTCACAGTTCACTAAATATATGTTTCTAAAAGTACACCAAAAAGAAGCAAAATTGGAAGAAGAGTAAAAAAAAAAAAATCGATGCATCTGCCCCTTAAGTGTGTGATGAGGTTTGAAACAGCCTTCTCAGAAGGCTTAATTTTTTTCTCCAACACCTGTACTTATCTACGTTTCTCTGACCTCCTGACTCTTCTTGACAGAGACAAAAGTTCTTCACAGCAGTTGTTGTGATAATAAGGATTCCAGTGAAGATTCCGATCGATTTTTCAATATATCGTTGCTCCAAGCTACAACCTGCCAATACACTGAGAAGCAAAAATTCCTCACAATCACAGCCCGGTTGCATGAACTGCCAACTTTGTAAATGTATAACACTAGTACACCATAATGTTGCCTTACGAATTTTTATCATTCATCATTACATAATTAATGTTGTTAAGCAATATCACTCACATAAAATTGGTGAAAAAATTAATTTAAAAACAAGCAGAAGAGATAATAACATTTGAGATGTGGTGACTCCATTTCCATTATCCTCTTTTGCCTTTTACTGTTCTTCTTGGCCATTTTCACTCATAACACTGCTTAAAATATTGTAAAATGTGAGGGTCAACTAAATTGTAAATGTCCTCAGTAGCATATCTGTCACCACAATTATGACATATAACAAGAAATGGTTTCTACTCATTCATTTTGTAACTCTTCCACAGACCTTATTAAGTCAGAATTGTTCATGAAACCCATGAATAATTAATCCTTTGAGGTCTCGTAACCAATGACTTCCTGTTTTCAAAAATAAACTTACACCATTTTCAAAATGTTACTCATAAAAATCATAAACTTGACACAAAGTTTTTCTAACCAAAGAATGCAGCCAATCATCACTTCTTGATTCTGATTGAGGGAGGAGCTTGGTCACTCAAGCAAAAATAACTTTTGGTTGTACTAGTACTGGACGTGACCCAAACAACGAAAATCACATCAAATTGGTAGATATGTACCATTTGACAAGTATTTAATTTCATTTTATCATTAGCCCATTATAGTTTTAAGGAGTTTCAAACAGATATAAGCTTGGCAACGGCCAGTTACAAATAAAATTACTTTTCATTTAAAATTCAATTACAATTGCTAAAAAAATAATTACATTCAGCTTTAATTACAATTACAGCTACTCCAAGCCTGGCCGTTAGAGACTCTCACCGTCACAGCTTGTCCTTGCCGTTACAGCCTGTCCTCTCTGTTACAGCCTGTCCTCTATGTTACAGCCTGTCCTCTCAAATACAACTTGTCCTATCGGGCACATACTGTCCTCTCCCTTACACGCTCTTCTCTCCGTCACAGCCCCTTTACGTCAGAACCTCTCCTCTGCGTTACTGGCTTACCTCATTAACATAACGGGCTATTATTTTCTCCATCACAACCCCTCATGTTTGTCACATTATCTCTTCACTGCCACATTCTCTTCCCCGCAACAGCATCTCCACTCCTGCAGATCCTATGCTCACTTTGACTCAGGAAATCGTAAAGACACGATTGCAAATCCTGATTATTCACCAGAGTAATATAACCAAAGATGCATAATACCTCAGGTGATATATTAAGGTGTCTTATTTGAAATATGATACCAGATTTTTAACAGATATCCAAAAAAATAACGTTAAAAATATATTGCAAGAACAATACATGCCAAAGTGTTATCCTATTACTCCATTTAGTGGTCACTGCCCAGAAATTTTGTTTCTAAATGCTCAAGTGCTATCGTCCTCGGCATGAATATGAGGTGCACAGTAAACTAGCCGTATCGGTGGCATAATCTAAGTCAATCTTCAGAGCCTCTCCTATCAGTTAAAGCTTGCTGTTTCGTTCTTAGCCTATTCTTTCCGTCATAGCCTGTTATTTCTTTCTTTTCTGTCGCAGCCTGTTCTCTCCGTCTCAACCAGTCTTCTCCGATACAGCCCATACTTATCATGATAGCCTGTCCTTTCTGTTACAACCTGTTCTCTCCGCCACAGGTTGTCCTCTCCATACCAGGCTCTCTTCTTCGCCACAGGCTCTCTCTTCTCTCACAGCCTATCCTCCTTTCTGCCACAGCGTGTCCTCCTCTCCGTCACAGCCTATCCTCCTCTCCGTCACAGCATGTTCTCTCCGTCACAGCATGTCCTCCTCTCTGTCGCAGCCTATCCTCCTCTCTGTCACAGCGTGTCCTCCTCTCTGTTACAGCCTATCCTCCTCTCCGTCACAGCCTATCTTCCTCTCTGTCACAGCCTATCCTCCGCTCCGTCACAGCCTATCCTCCTCTCTGTCACAGCCTGTCACTGTAATTGTTTACAGTTTATAATTTTAGTACCTTATAGGAAGGTGACATAATATTACATTATTTAAGGCTAGGCTAAAGACAAGAGAAAGTTGGAAGAGTATTTTGGTAACGGTAGAATAATATAAATATGTGATTTAATTAGTTATGATAAGGGATGCTTAAACTTTGTCAGTGGAAGGACTAACAGTTGTCTTAGATGATTTTTGAGAGTTAAGAACATAAGAACATGTTTTACTGATACGAGGCAGGTATATGATCAAGAAATATATTGAGTAATATATTTGTCAGGATTCTCTATCACCCCACTGATGTTTAAACTCTGGGGTGTTCTCCTGACATCAAAAATTTATTCATCCACTTATACACTTCAATGTTATAAAATAAAAATTTATTGTTATAAAACATGGTTAAAGATATATTTAGGATTTTGGAGAGGAAAATATATTTTATTATTTTTAAAGGGTTTTGCTTATATTTATATATACATATTTAAGGTATTATAAATGGTCCTGTGATTTTCTAATGTTTAAGGCACTAGTAATTATTGTTTTAGTGTTATTTATATATTTTGAACAGATTTGGACGTAGGAAATGTAAAAGATTGTTTTCACTTAGCGCTGCCGCTCAGGCATCGACGGAGGGACAACACAGCAGTCAGCGCCTTCGTTTGTGTATACCTCTTTAGAGTGTATTTGTGCTCTTCTCTTCTGTACTGGTCGTCTGTGTTATTGTACTGTACTGGTGGTCTGTGTTACTGTACTGTCATGGTCGTCTGTGTTATTGTACTGTACTGGTCATCTTTGTTGTTGTACTGTACTGGCCATCTGTGTTATTGTACTGTACTGGCCATCTGTGTTATTGTACTGTACTGGCCTTCTGTGTTATTGTACTGTACTGGTCGTCTGTGTTACTGTACTGTACTGGTCGTCTGTGTTACTGTACTGTACTGGTCTTGTGTGCTATTGTACTGTACTTGTAGTCTGTGTTATTGTACTGTACTGGCCATCTGTGTTATTGTACTGTACTGGCCATCTGTGTTATTGTACTGTACTGGCCTTCTGTGTTATTGTACTGTACTGGTCGTCTGTGTTATTGTACTGTACTGGTCTTCTGTGTTATTGTACTGTACTGGTCGTCTGTGTTATTGTACTGTACTGGTCTTCTGTGTTATTGTACTGTACTGGTGGTCTGTGTTACTGTACTGTACTGGTCGTCTGTGTTATTGTACTGTACTGGTGGTCTGTGTTACTGTACTGTACTGGTCGTCTGTGTTATTGTACTGTACTGGTCTTCTGTGTTACTGTACTGTACTGGTGGTCTGTGTTACTGTACTGTACTGGTGGTCTGTGTTATTGTACTGTACTGGTGGTCTGTGTTACTGTACTATACTGGTCGTCTGTGTTATTGTACTGTACTGGTCTTCTGTGTTACTGTACTGTACTGGTGGTCTGTGTTACTGTACTGTACTGGTGGTCTGTGTTACTGTACTGTACTGGTGGTCTGTGTTACTGTACTGTACTGGTGGTCTGTGTTACTGTACTGTACTGGTCGTCTGTGTTACTGTACTGTACTGGTGGTCTGTGTTACTGTACTGTACTGGTCGTCTGTGTTATTGTACTGTACTGGTCGTCTGTGTTATTGTACTGTACTGGTCGTCTGTGTTATTGTACTGTACTGGTCGTCTGTGTTATTGTACTGTACTGGTCGTCTGTGTTACTGTACTGTACTGGTCGTCTGTGTTACTGTACTGAACTGGTGGTCTGTGTTACTGTTGTGGTTATTGTACTGTACTGGTCGTCTGTGTTACTGTACTGTACTGGTCGTCTGTGTTACTGTACTGTACTGGTCTTCTGTGTTATTGTACTGTACTGGTCGTCGTGTTATTGTACTGTACTGGTCTTCTGTGTTATTGTACTGTACTGGTCGTCTGTGTTACTATACTGTACTGGTCTTCTGTGTTATGGTACTGTACTGGTCGTCGTGTTATTCTATTGTACTGCCCTTCTGTGTTATTGTACTGTACTGGTCTTCTGTGTTATTGTACTGTACTGGTCTTCTGTGTTATTGTACTGTACTGGTCGTCTGTGTTACTGTACAGTGCTGGTCTTGTGTGTTATTGTACTGTACTGGTCTTGTGTGTTATTGTACTGTACTGGTCGTCTGTGTTATTGTACTGTACTAGTCTCGTGTGTTATTGTGTACTGGTCGTCTTGTACTGTACTGGTCTTCTGTGTTATTGTACTGTACTGGTCTTCTGTGTTATTGTACTGTACTGGTCTTCTGTGTTATTGTACTGTACTGGTCTTGTGTTATTGTACTGTACTGGTCTTCTGTGTTATTGTACTGTACTGGTCTTGTGTGTTATTGTACTGTACTGGTATTGTATGTTATAGTACTGTACTGGTCTTCTGTGTTATTGTACTGTACTGGTATTGTATGTTATAGTACTGTACTGGTCTTGTGTGTTATTGTACTGTACTGGTATTGTATGTTATAGTACTGTACTGGTCTTCTGTGTTATTGTACTGTGCTGGTCTTCTGTGTTATTGTACTGTACTGGTCTTGTGTTATTGTACTGTACTGGTCTTCTGTGTTATTGTACTGTACTGGTCTTGTGTGTTATTGTACTGTACTGGTCTTCTGTGTTATTGTACTGCACTGGTCTTGTGTGTTATTGTACTGTACTGGTCTTCTGTGTTATTGTACTGTACTGGTCTTGTGTGTTATTGTACTGTACTGGTCTTCTGTGTTATTGTACTGTACTGGTCTTGTGTTATTGTACTGTACTGGTCTTGTGTGTTATTGTACTGTACTGGTCTTGTGTTATTGTACTGTACTGGTCTTCTGTGTTATTGTACTGTACTGGTCTTGTGTGTTATTGTACTGTACTGGTCTTCTGTGTTATTGTACTGTACTGGTCGTGTGTGTTATTGTACTGTACTGGTCGTGTGTGTTATTGTACTGTACTGGTCTTGTGTGTTATTGTACTGTACTGGTCTTGTGTGTTATTGTACTGTACTGGTCTTGTGTGTTATTGTACTGTACTGGTCTTGTGTTATTGTACTGTACTGGTCTTGTGTGTTATTGTACTGTACTGGTCTTGTGTGTTATTGTACTGTACTGGTCTTGTGTGTTATTGTACTGTACTGGTCTTCTGTGTTATTGTACTGTACTGGTCTTGTGTGTTATTGTACTGTACTGGTCTTGTGTGTTATTGTACTGTACTGGTCTTGTGTGTTATTGTACTGTACTGGTCTTGTGTGTTATTGTACTGTACTGGTCTTGTGTGTTATTGTACTGTACTGGTCTTGTGTGTTATTGTACTGTACTGGTCTTGTGTGTTATAGTACTGTAATGGTCTTGTGTGTTATTGTATGTACTGGTTTTGTGTGTTATTGTACTGTACTGGTCGTGTGTGTTATTGTACTGTACTGGTCTTGTGTGTTATTGTACTGTACTGGTCTTGTGTGTTATTGTACTGTACTGGTCTTGTGTGTTATTGTACTGTACTGGTCTTGTGTGTTATTGTACTGTACTGGTCTTGTGTGTTATTGTACTGTACTGGTCTTGTGTGTTATTGTACTGTACTGGTCTTGTGTGTTATTGTACTGTACTGGTCTTGTGTGTTATTGTACTGTACTGGTCTTGTGTGTTATTGTACTGTACTGGTCTTGTGTGTTATTGTACTGTACTGGTCTTGTGTGTTATTGTACTGTACTGGTCTTGTGTGTTATTGTACTGTACTGGTCTTGTGTGTTATTGTACTGTACTGGTCTTGTGTGTTATTGTACTGTACTGGTCTTGTGTGTTATTGTACTGTACTGGTCTTGTGTGTTATTGTACTGTACTGGTCTTGTGTGTTATTGTACTGTACTGGTCTTCTGTGTTATTGTACTGTACTGGTCTTGTGTGTTATTGTACTGTACTGGTCTTGTGTGTTATTGTACTGTACTGGTCTTGTGTGTTATTGTACTGTACTGGTCTTGTGTGTTATTGTACTGTACTGGTCTTGTGTGTTATTGTACTGTACTGGTCTTGTGTGTTATTGTACTGTACTGGTCTTGTGTGTTATTGTACTGTACTGGTCTTGTGTGTTATTGTACTGTACTGGTCTTGTGTGTTATTGTACTGTACTGGTCTTGTGTGTTATTGTACTGTACTGGTCTTGTGTGTTATTGTACTGTACTGGTCTTGTGTGTTATTGTACTGTACTGGTCTTGTGTGTTATTGTACTGTACTGGTCTTCTGTGTTATTGTACTGTACTGGTCTTGTGTGTTATTGTACTGTACTGGTCTTGTGTGTTATTGTACTGTACTGGTCTTCTGTGTTATTGTACTGTACTGGTCTTGTGTGTTATTGTACTGTACTGATATTCTGTGTTATTGTACTGTACTGGTATTGTATGTTATAGTACTGTACTGGTCTTCTGTGTTATTGTACTGTGCTGGTCTTGTGTGTTATTGTACTGTACTGGTCTTCTGTGTTATTGTACTGTACTGGTCTTCTGTGTTATTGTACTGTACTGGTCTTCTGTGTTATTGTACTGTACTGGTCTTCTGTGTTATTGTACTGTACTGGTCTTCTGTGTTATTGTACTGTACTGGTCTTCTGTGTTATTGTACTGTACTGGTCTTGTGTTATTGTACTGTACTGGTCTTCTGTGTTATTGTACTGTACTGGTCTTCTGTGTTATTGTACTGTACTGGTCTTGTGTGTTATTGTACTGTACTGGTCTTCTGTGTTATTGTACTGTACTGGTCTTGTGTGTTATTGTACTGTACTGGTCTTGTGTGTTATTGTACTGTACTGGTCTTGTGTGTTATTGTACTGTACTGGTCTTGTGTGTTATTGTACTGTACTGGTCTTGTGTGTTATTGTACTGTACTGGTCTTCTGTGTTATTGTACTGTACTGGTCTTGTGTGTTATTGTACTGTACTGGTCTTGTGTGTTATTGTACTGTACTGGTCTTGTGTGTTATTGTACTGTACTGGTCTTGTGTGTTATTGTACTGTACTGGTCTTGTGTGTTATTGTACTGTACTGGTCTTGTGTGTTATTGTACTGTACTGGTCTTGTGTGTTATTGTACTGTACTGGTCTTGTGTGTTATTGTACTGTACTGGTCTTCTGTGTTATTGTACTGTACTGGTCTTGTGTGTTATTGTACTGTACTGGTCTTCTGTGTTATTGTACTGTACTGGTCTTGTGTGTTATTGTACTGTACTGGTCTTCTGTGTTATTGTACTGTACTGGTCTTGTGTGTTATTGTACTGTACTGGTCTTCTGTGTTATTGTACTGTACTGGTCTTGTGTGTTATTGTACTGTACTGGTCTTCTGTGTTATTGTACTGTACTGGTCTTGTGTGTTATTGTACTGTACTGGTCTTCTGTGTTATTGTACTGTACTGGTCTTCTGTGTTATTGTACTGTACTGGTCTTGTGTGTTATTGTACTGTACTGGTCTTGTGTGTTATTGTACTGTACTGGTCTTGTGTGTTATTGTACTGTACTGGTCTTGTGTGTTATTGTACTGTACTGGTCTTGTGTGTTATTGTACTGTACTGGTCTTGTGTGTTATTGTACTGTACTGGTCTTGTGTGTTATTGTACTGTACTGGTCTTGTGTGTTATTGTACTGTACTGGTCTTGTGTGTTATTGTACTGTACTGGTCTTCTGTGTTATTGTACTGTACTGGTCTTCTGTGTTATTGTACTGTACTGGTCTTGTGTGTTATTGTACTGTACTGGTCTTGTGTGTTATTGTACTGTACTGGTCTTGTGTGTTATTGTACTGTACTGGTCTTGTGTGTTATTGTACTGTACTGGTCTTGTGTGTTATTGTACTGTACTGGTCTTCTGTGTTATTGTACTGTACTGGTCTTCTGTGTTATTGTACTGTACTGGTCTTGTGTGTTATTGTACTGTACTGGTCTTGTGTGTTATTGTACTGTACTGGTCTTCTGTGTTATTGTACTGTACTGGTCTTGTGTGTTATTGTACTGTACTGGTCTTCTGTGTTATTGTACTGTACTGGTCTTGTGTGTTATTGTACTGTACTGGTCTTGTGTGTTATTGTACTGTACTGGTCTTGTGTGTTATTGTACTGTACTGGTCTTGTGTGTTATTGTACTGTACTGGTCTTGTGTGTTATTGTACTGTACTGGTCTTGTGTGTTATTGTACTGTACTGGTCTTCTGTGTTATTGTACTGTACTGGTCTTCTGTGTTATTGTGCAGTACTGGTCTTGTGTTATTGTACTGTACTGGTCTCGTGTTATTGTACTGTACTGGTCTTGTGTGTTATTGTACTGTACTGGTCTTCTGTGTTATTGTACTGTACTGGTCTTGTGTGTTATTGTACTGTACTGGTCTTGTGTGTTATTGTACTGTACTGGTCTTGTGTTATTGTACTGTACTGGTCTTGTGTGTTATTGTACTGTACTGGTCTTCTGTGTTATTGTACTGTACTGGTCTTGTGTTATTGTACTGTACTGGTCTTCTGTGTTATTGTGCTGTACTGGTCTTGTGTGTTATTGTACTGTACTGGTCTTCTGTGTTATTGTACTGTACTGGTCTTGTGTGTTATTGTACTGTACTGGTCTTCTGTGTTATTGTACTGTACTGGTCTTGTGTGTTATTGTACTGTACTGGTCTTCTGTGTTATTGTACTGTACTGGTCTTGTGTTATTGTACTGTACTGGTCTTGTGTTATTGTACTGTACTGGTCTTGTGTGTTATTGTACTGTACTGGTCTTGTGTGTTATTGTACTGTACTGGTCTTCTGTGTTATTGTACTGTACTGGTCTTGTGTGTTATTGTACTGTACTGGTCTTCTGTGTTATTGTACTGTACTGGTCTTGTGTGTTATTGTACTGTACTGGTCTTCTGTGTTATTGTACTGTACTGGTCTTGTGTGTTATTGTACTGTACTGGTCTTGTGTTTTATTGTACTGTACTGGTCTTGTGTGTTATTGTACTGTACTGGTCTTGTGTGTTATTGTACTGTACTGGTCTTGTGTGTTATTGTACTGTACTGGTCTTGTGTGTTATTGTACTGTACTGGTCTTGTGTGTTATTGTACTGTACTGGTCTTGTGTGTTATTGTACTGTACTGGTCTTGTGTGTTATTGTACTGTACTGGTCTTGTGTGTTATTGTACTGTACTGGTCTTGTGTGTTATTGTACTGTACTGGTCTTCTGTGTTATTGTACTGTACTGGTCTTGTGTGTTATTGTACTGTACTGGTCTTGTGTGTTATTGTACTGTACTGGTCTTCTGTGTTATTGTACTGTACTGGTCTTGTGTGTTATTGTACTGTACTGGTCTTGTGTGTTATTGTACTGTACTGGTCTTCTGTGTTATTGTACTGTACTGGTCTTGTGTGTTATTGTACTGTACTGGTCTTGTGTGTTATTGTACTGTACTGGTCTTCTGTGTTATTGTACTGTACTGGTCTTGTGTGTTATTGTACTGTACTGGTCTTGTGTGTTATTGTACTGTACTGGTCTTGTGTGTTATTGTACTGTACTGGTCTTGTGTGTTATTGTACTGTACTGGTCTTGTGTGTTATTGTACTGTACTGGTCTTGTGTGTTATTGTACTGTACTGGTCTTGTGTGTTATTGTACTGTACTGGTCTTGTGTGTTATTGTACTGTACTGGTCTTGTGTGTTATTGTACTGTACTGGTCTTGTGTGTTATTGTACTGTACTGGTCTTGTGTGTTATTGTACTGTACTGGTCTTCTGTGTTATTGTACTGTACTGGTCTTGTGTGTTATTGTACTGTACTGGTCTTGTGTGTTATTGTACTGTACTGGTCTTGTGTGTTATTGTACTGTACTGGTCTTGTGTGTTATTGTACTGTACTGGTCTTGTGTGTTATTGTACTGTACTGGTCTTGTGTGTTATTGTACTGTACTGGTCTTGTGTGTTATTGTACTGTACTGGTCTTGTGTGTTATTGTACTGTACTGGTCTTGTGTGTTATTGTACTGTACTGGTCTTCTGTGTTATTGTACTGTACTGGTCTTGTGTGTTATTGTACTGTACTGGTCTTGTGTGTTATTGTACTGTACTGGTCTTGTGTGTTATTGTACTGTACTGGTCTTGTGTGTTATTGTACTGTACTGGTCTTGTGTGTTATTGTACTGTACTGGTCTTGTGTGTTATTGTACTGTACTGGTCTTCTGTGTTATTGTACTGTACTGGTCTTGTGTGTTATTGTACTGTACTGGTCTTGTGTGTTATTGTACTGTACTGGTCTTGTGTGTTATTGTACTGTACTGGTCTTGTGTGTTATTGTACTGTACTGGTCTTGTGTGTTATTGTACTGTACTGGTCTTCTGTGTTATTGTACTGTACTGGTCTTGTGTGTTATTGTACTGTACTGGTCTTGTGTGTTATTGTACTGTACTGGTCTTGTGTGTTATTGTACTGTACTGGTCTTGTGTGTTATTGTACTGTACTGGTCTTGTGTGTTATTGTACTGTACTGGTCTTGTGTGTTATTGTACTGTACTGGTCTTCTGTGTTATTGTACTGTACTGGTCTTGTGTGTTATTGTACTGTACTGGTCTTGTGTGTTATTGTACTGTACTGGTCTTCTGTGTTATTGTACTGTACTGGTCTTGTGTGTTATTGTACTGTACTGGTCTTGTGTGTTATTGTACTGTACTGGTCTTGTGTGTTATTGTACTGTACTGGTCTTGTGTGTTATTGTACTGTACTGGTCTTGTGTGTTATTGTACTGTACTGGTCTTGTGTGTTATTGTACTGTACTGGTCTTGTGTGTTATTGTACTGTACTGGTCTTGTGTGTTATTGTACTGTACTGGTCTTGTGTGTTATTGTACTGTACTGGTCTTGTGTGTTATTGTACTGTACTGGTCTTGTGTGTTATTGTACTGTACTGGTCTTCTGTGTTATTGTACTGTACTGGTCTTGTGTTATTGTACTGTACTGGTCTTCTGTGTTATTGTACTGTACTGGTCTTGTGTGTTATTGTACTGTACTGGTCTTGTGTGTTATTGTACTGTACTGGTCTTCTGTGTTATTGTACTGTACTGGTCTTCTGTGTTATTGTACTGTACTGGTCTTCTGTGTTATTGTACTGTACTGGTCTTGTGTGTTATTGTACTGTACTGGTCTTGTGTGTTATTGTACTGTACTGGTCTTGTGTGTTATTGTACTGTACTGGTCTTGTGTGTTATTGTACTGTACTGGTCTTGTGTGTTATTGTACTGTACTGGTCTTGTGTGTTATTGTACTGTACTGGTCTTGTGTGTTATTGTACTGTACTGGTCTTGTGTGTTATTGTACTGTACTGGTCTTGTGTGTTATTGTACTGTACTGGTCTTGTGTGTTATTGTACTGTACTGGTCTTGTGTGTTATTGTACTGTACTGGTCTTGTGTGTTATTGTACTGTACTGGTCTTGTGTGTTATTGTACTGTACTGGTCTTGTGTGTTATTGTACTGTACTGGTCTTGTGTGTTATTGTACTGTACTGGTCTTGTGTGTTATTGTACTGTACTGGTCTTGTGTGTTATTGTACTGTACTGGTCTTGTGTGTTATTGTACTGTACTGGTCTTCTGTGTTATTGTACTGTACTGGTCTTGTGTGTTATTGTACTGTACTGGTCTTGTGTGTTATTGTACTGTACTGGTCTTGTGTGTTATTGTACTGTACTGGTCTTCTGTGTTATTGTACTGTACTGGTCTTGTGTGTTATTGTACTGTACTGGTCTTGTGTGTTATTGTACTGTACTGGTCTTGTGTGTTATTGTACTGTACTGGTCTTGTGTGTTATTGTACTGTACTGGTCTTCTGTGTTATTGTACTGTACTGGTCTTGTGTGTTATTGTACTGTACTGGTCGTGTGTGTTATTGTACTGTACTGGTCTTCTGTGTTATTGTACTGTACTGGTCTTGTGTGTTATTGTACTGTACTGGTCTTGTGTGTTATTGTACTGTACTGGTCTTGTGTGTTATTGTACTGTACTGGTCTTGTGTGTTATTGTACTGTACTGGTCTTGTGTGTTATTGTACTGTACTGGTCTTGTGTGTTATTGTACTGTACTGGTCTTGTGTGTTATTGTACTGTACTGGTCTTGTGTGTTATTGTACTGTACTGGTCTTGTGTGTTATTGTACTGTACTGGTCTTGTGTGTTATTGTACTGTACTGGTCTTGTGTGTTATTGTACTGTACTGGTCTTCTGTGTTATTGTACTGTACTGGTCTTGTGTGTTATTGTACTGTACTGGTCTTCTGTGTTATTGTACTGTACTGGTCTTGTGTGTTATTGTACTGTACTGGTCTTGTGTGTTATTGTACTGTACTGGTCTTCTGTGTTATTGTACTGTACTGGTCTTCTGTGTTATTGTACTGTACTGGTCTTCTGTGTTATTGTACTGTACTGGTCTTGTGTGTTATTGTACTGTACTGGTCTTGTGTGTTATTGTACTGTACTGGTCTTGTGTGTTATTGTACTGTACTGGTCTTGTGTGTTATTGTACTGTACTGGTCTTGTGTGTTATTGTACTGTACTGGTCTTCTGTGTTATTGTACTGTACTTGTCTTGTGTGTTATTGTACTGTACTGGTCTTCTGTGTTATTGTACTGTACTGGTCTTGTGTTATTGTACTGTACTGGTCTTGTGTGTTATTGTACTGTACTGGTCTTGTGTGTTATTGTACTGTACTGGTCTTCTGTGTTATTGTACTGTACTGGTCTTGTGTGTTATTGTACTGTACTGGTCTTGTGTGTTATTGTACTGTACTGGTCTTGTGTGTTATTGTACTGTACTGGTCTTGTGTGTTATTGTACTGTACTGGTCTTGTGTGTTATTGTACTGTACTGGTCTTGTGTGTTATTGTACTGTACTGGTCTTGTGTGTTATTGTACTGTACTGGTCTTGTGTGTTATTGTACTGTACTGGTCTTGTGTGTTATTGTACTGTACTGGTCTTGTGTGTTATTGTACTGTACTGGTCTTGTGTGTTATTGTACTGTACTGGTCTTGTGTGTTATTGTACTGTACTGGTCTTGTGTGTTATTGTACTGTACTGGTCTTGTGTGTTATTGTACTGTACTGGTCTTGTGTGTTATTGTACTGTACTGGTCTTGTGTGTTATTGTACTGTACTGGTCTTGTGTGTTATTGTACTGTACTGGTCTTGTGTGTTATTGTACTGTACTGGTCTTGTGTGTTATTGTACTGTACTGGTCTTGTGTGTTATTGTACTGTACTGGTCTTGTGTGTTATTGTACTGTACTGGTCTTGTGTGTTATTGTACTGTACTGGTCTTGTGTGTTATTGTACTGTACTGGTCTTGTGTGTTATTGTACTGTACTGGTCTTGTGTGTTATTGTACTGTACTGGTCTTGTGTGTTATTGTACTGTACTGGTCTTGTGTGTTATTGTACTGTAATGGTCTTGTGTGTTATTGTACTGTACTGGTCTTGTGTGTTATTGTACTGTACTGGTCTTGTGTGTTATTGTACTTGTGTGTTATTGTACTGTACTGGTCTTGTGTGTTATTGTACTGTACTGGTCTTGTGTGTTATTGTACTGTACTGGTCTTGTGTGTTATTGTACTGTACTGGTCTTGTGTGTTATTGTACTGTACTGGTCTTGTGTGTTATTGTACTGTACTGGTCTTGTGTGTTATTGTACTGTAATGGTCTTGTGTGTTATTGTACTGTACTGGTCTTGTGTGTTATTGTACTGTACTGGTCTTGTGTGTTATTGTACTGTACTGGTCTTGTGTGTTATTGTACTGAACTGGTCTTGTGTGTTATTGTACTGTACTGGTCTTGTGTGTTATTGTACTGTACTGGTCTTGTGTGTTATTGTACTGTACTGGTCTTGTGTGTTATAGTACTGTACTGGTCTTGTGTGTTATTGTACTGTACTGGTCTTGTGTGTTATTGTACTGTACTGGTCTTGTGTGTTATTGTACTGTACTGGTCTTGTGTGTTATTGTACTGTACTGGTCTTGTGTGTTATTGTACTGTACTGGTCTTGTGTGTTATTGTACTGTACTGGTCTTGTGTGTTATTGTACTGTACTGGTCTTGTGTGTTATTGTACTGTACTGGTCTTGTGTGTTATTGTACTGTAATGGTCTTGTGTGTTATTGTACTGTACTGGTCTTGTGTGTTATTGTACTGTACTGGTCTTGTGTGTTATTGTACTGTACTGGTCTTGTGTGTTATTGTACTGTACTGGTCTTGTGTGTTATTGTACTGTACTGGTCTTGTGTGTTATTGTACTGTACTGGTCTTGTGTGTTATTGTACTGTACTGGTCTTGTGTGTTATTGTACTGTACTGGTCTTGTGTGTTATTGTACTGTACTGGTCTTGTGTGTTATTGTACTGTACTGGTCTTGTGCGTTATTGTACTGTACTGGTCTTGTGTGTTATTGTACTGTATTGGTCGTCTGTGTTATTGTACTGTACTGGTCTTGTGTGTTATTGTACTGTACTGGTCGTCTGTGTTATTGTACTGTACTGGTCTTGTGTGCTATTGTACTGTATTGGTCTTGTGTGTTATTGTACTGTACTGGTCGTCTGTGTTATTGCACTGTACTGATCTTCCGTGTTACACTTATTCTTACAAAATAACATGTACACATGATATTCATGAACACACAATAATATGTACACATGACACCCATACACAATAACATGTACACATGAAATTAAGACACATGTGTAACATCTGAGTATCTTTATTGTAGACGTTTCGCCATCCAGTGGCTTTATCAATACAAATTCTAGGACATAACTTGAAGATAGTAGAACTATGTACAGAAGATGAGGTAATCAGTCCCTCAACCTAGGAGTAGGTGCGAAGAGCACCGTAGTCGTGGAGATTCTGAAGCAGAAACTAAACGCCTGACGCTTATATACTAACGTCAGGTGGAAATGGGACGGGTAGCAGACGAGGGCATAGTCACTGGTAGGCGGGATTCCCCAGTGGAAGTAGGTCCTACCCAAAGAGATGGGTTGTCGTAGTCGTGAAGGTTATGTACATGTCCTCAGAATCAAGATTCCATGATGTCGATATTGTATACCATTCTTGTACAACTTGTCAGACACTGCAACATCATGGAATCTTGATTCTGAGGACATGTACATAAGCTTCACGACTACGACAACTACTACTACAACTAACCTATCTCTTTGGGTAGGACCTACTTCTACTGGGGAATCCTGCCTACCAGTAACTATGCCCTCGTCTGCTACCCGTCCCATTTCCACCTGACGTTAGTACATAAGCGTCAGGCGTCTTGCTTCTGCTTCAGAATCTCCACGACTACGGTGCTCTTCGCACCGACTCCAAGGTAGAGGGAATGATTACCTCATCTTCTGTACATAGTTCTACTATCTTTAAGTTATGTCCTAGAATTTGTATTGATAAAGCCACTGGATGGCGAAACGTCTACAATAAAGATACCCAGATGTTGCACATGTGTCTTAATTTCATCTTGTCGGTATTGTATACCATTCTTGTACAACATGTACACATGACACACATACACAATAACACGTAAACATTACAATCATTCATACATAAGAATATGAACACATGACACATTCCTCCACTAGTGTCATTCATACATAAGAATATGAACACATGGCACATTCCTCCACTAGTGTCACAAACGTGTTCCGTCTTTATATATTTACATGTTTCACAAAGAGTGTCGTCAAAATACCGTAAACCAGCGTATAAATGTATGTGAAAATACTTATATATGTGTATGTTTGTGCGCTTGTTAGCCTTTCAATGTCATATGAAAATGAAAACAGTGTAACATTTAATACAGTTTTGATGGAGGTGGAAAAGTTCTTCAACACTTGGACATTCATCTACATAAAATAAAATACTCACAAATACTTTTAAACTGATAAATAAGCAAGAAAAGCTCGTACATAGTATAAATTTATAGTGCAATATAAAAGGATTTCCAAAATTTATGTTAATTAGCCTCTCGGAGGTGGCGGAACTGTGAGGCAGCTTGGTGGCGTCTAGCTGACCTACGGTCCAGGCTGTCTTGGTGGGTGTAATTACTGGACGCAGTTTTCTGTGTGTGTCACCTCCAGTAATTCCACCCACCTGGACAGTGTCTACCGTAGACTAGCTAGACAAGACCAAGTTTCCATGCAGCGAGGTCACTGAAGGTGGCAACCGCTGACTCTGGGGAAGTGGGGAAGGGAGTCCACCTGAGGTGACACTAGTGGACTCCTGGAGACACTGATCCGGGTGAGGCACCGCCGACCTTAGGGAAGTGGGGAAGGGGAGACATCCAGGAGCGAACGGATGGATTCCTGGATACATGAACTTGGGGAAGGTTGTGGTTGAGGCTGACCTTGGGTAAGTGGGGAAGGGGAGACATCTGGCGGTAGACGGATGGATTCCTGGATACATGATCCTAAGGAAAGCAAGAATACCGTTGACTCTGGGGAAGTGGGGAAGGGAGTCCACCTGAGGTGACATAAGTGGACTCCTGGACACACTGCTCCGGGAAAGGCACCGCCGACCTTAGGTAAGTGGGGAAGGGGAGACATCCGAGAGCGAACGGATGGATTCCTGGATTCATGAACTTGGGGAAGGTTGTGGTTGAGGTTGACTTGGGGAAGGGGAGACATCCGAGGGCGAACACATGATCCTAAGGAAAGCAAGAATACCGCTGACTCTGGGGAAGTGGGGAAAGAAGTCCAGTTAAGGTGACATAAGTGGACTCCTGGAGACACTGATCCGGGTGAGGCACCGCCGACCTTAGGGAAGTGGGGAAGGGGAGACATTCAGGAGCGAACGGATGGATTCCTGGATACATGAACTTGGGGAAGGTTGTGGTTGAGGCTGACCTTGGGTAAGTGGGGAAGGGGAGACATCTGGCGGTAGACGGATGGATTCCTGTATACATGATCCTAAGGAAAGCAAGAATACCGTTGACTCTGGGGAAGTGGGGAAGGGAGTCCACCTGAGGTGACATAAGTGGGCTCCTGGAGACACTGATCCGGGGAAGGCACCGCCGACCTTAGGTAAATGGGGAAGGAGAGACATCCGGGAGCGAGCGTATGGATTACTGGATACATGAACTTGGGAAAGGTTGTGGTTGAGGCTGACCTTGGGTAAGTGGGAAAGGGAAAACATCCGGAGGCGGACGGATAGATTCCTGGATACATGAACCTGGGGACGGCTGAGGCTGGAAGGCAGAGAGAGAGAGAGAGAGGTGATGCTGACCTTAGGGAAGTGAGGAAGGGGAGACCCATGGATGGATTCCTAGACACATGAACCTGGGGAAGGCGAGGGGGGGGGGCGGACCTTAAAGACGAACCACTGGTCTCCACGTGGCAAGGTCTGGTAACTCAGAGATAACTCTGAGGCTGACAGTGGTCGCAAATAATTTTATTGTTGCTATTTATAATTGCTATTTATAATTCAAGATTTGGATTAATGATTTTGATTCCAAAGCGTCGACCTCAACATTAGCCCTGACAGTAGCCAGGGTGGTGTTATTCCCACTCCAGCCTCCCTGACAGTAGCCACGGTTATGTTACTGTATTGTACTCTTCTGTGTTACTGTGCTATACTATTCTGTTATTGTACTCTTCTGTGTTACTGTACTGTACTGATCTTCTGTGCTACTGTAATGAGCTTTTGTGTTACTGTACTGATCTGTGTTACTGTGCTGTACTGTTCTTGTATGTTACTGTACTTATCTTTTGTGTTACTTTACTGTGATAAGTGTTGAAGACTGAGCACATCTGTTTCTAACTCTCAGTCAGCTAGTATATATTTTGGTAGAATTACCGACAATATGTAACGTAAAAGGACACAAGTGACTTTTTATTGTGACAACGTTTCGCTCTTCATGAGCTTTGTCAAACCGTTACAAACAGTACATCGACAATGAGGGTTTATATAGGCTTAGAGTGAGGTGTAATACTAGTGGTGGTAGTAGTAGTAGTGGTAATATAATATGGTAGAACAATTAACTTGTAATTAGCTTTTATATCCATTTACTCATGTGCAAGTTAATTGTTCTGCTACTAGTGTTGCACCTCACTCTGAGCATATATGTACCCTCTGTGTCCAAGTACTGTTTGTAACATATGAGCGGAGAAGTGGCTTATATACCGTAGGCAGGAGAGGTGCAGGAGCCGTAAGTGGTGTCACATTTGTCCATGTGGAAGTAGGTCGTGCCCAAGGGTTAGGCAAGTGTTATGGCCAATGTCATAATGAGATCATTATATATATATATATATATATATATATATATATATATATATATATATATATATATATATATATATATATATATATATATATATATATATATCCACTTAATATTATAATCGGGGTTTCTTTAATATTAGCTAAATTAAAGATTCCACTAGTTTATAATATTATCTGATTTAGGAATATACCCGGGTATGATGTTTATATATATATTTATGTATTTTGAGTAATGTGTTGGGTAGGTAGGTAACAGCTGGCTAAGAGTTGAAACAAGGAATGTCCTTGGAAGGTAGTTTAGCCTATTCTTCTCTCTCCCCTTTGGCGAGTTGATGTCATGTAGGAATTAACTGTGTTAATTCAGTTCGCTCTCCCTGCCGACTCAGTGTGCATTGACTGAGCTACCCCTCCAGTACTCCACCTTATTCTCACTTGGATAGAGAATTGTGTTGTAGAAACTCCTGAACCAGCTTGAGGTTTATTCTGATGTGAAGTCTGCGGACAGTTATATACTGTTACCCTCAGTTTACAATGTGACGACATGTGTCAAGTTTAGAACTTTAAGTGATATATTCCTTATGCCAGGGAGTTACTCAGTGAAAGTGTTCCCTCTTAATGTATGTACTTGTGTACAAGTAATGTCCTTATTGAGGAAGCAGTAATATTCCTCTGATCATTAACAAGTGTAGTGGCCATGTTGATGTACATTCTATTTAAGTGTTTTCTTATGTGAATGAAAGTTTCTGACGAAGTGATATTAATAGATATTTATGACTATCTAAGAAGTATTTAACCTTTAAATAAAAAGAAACTAGAAAAGACTGAGTAACTATTTGTGCCTTACATTTCTAAGTTTGGAAGTATCTTCTCATTCTATAAAGTGTATTGTTACGGAGTGCACTAACCTGGATAAAAATTAAGAATCGATCCGTAACAGCAAGCGAAGAGTTCCCAAGTATTAAGATCTCAAGAAGTTGCAGTGTCTGACAGGATTGTAGATGAATGGTTCAGAGAACTGAAATGTTGATAAATTAGACACATGTGCAACTCTTGGGTATCTTTACTGAGGAAACGTTTCGCCACACAGTGGCTTCATCAGTCCATACAAAGGTTGAGGGACTGATTACCTCCTTCTCCTCCTGCTCTTCACGATTCTCCTTTGTATGGACTGAGGAAGCCACTGTGTGGCGAAACGTTTCCTCAATAAAGATACCCAAGAGTTGCACATGTGTCTAATTTATCAACGTGTCGGTTCTCTGAACCATTCATCTACAATCCTGTCAGACACTGCAACTTCTTGGGATCTTAATACTTGGGAATTCTTCACTTGCCTAACCCTTGGGCACGACCTACTTCCACATTGGACAAATGTAACACCACCTACGACTGCTGCACTCTCCTGCCTACGGTATATAAGCTACTTCTCCGCACATATGCTGTATTCTATTCAAGATTGATGGACTGAACACGTCGACTCACTGTTCGTAACGGCTTGATAAAGCTCCTGGAGAGCGAAACGTTGCCACAATAAAATGTCACATTAGTTACACTTGTGTCCTTTTACTTTATTCAGTCAGTTAACCTGAACAGCTTATAATTGTATCTGTCTTGTCCATAATCTTTCTCTTATTTACATGAAAGAATACTTTAGTTATTCGTTGAGTTCGTTGCGACTTTAACTTCATGATCTCTTTTGGCTTTTCTTATTCCGTTTTCTAAATTTCTCTTTTTAATTAATTGAATATACTGACCTACCAGATATGTTAATCTGTTGTTTTTCCATATAAGTAATTATTTTTTATCTAATTTCCCTATCAGCAACCTTCGGGACCTTTGAGCGGGCCTCTGGTCTTTTTGTCTTATCTCCCTGGACTATCTTCTCAACTTGTCTTATCTCCCTGAACTATCTTGCCAACTTGTCTTACCAGACATTACCATGAATTTTTCAATCTGGTCTCCAGTAAACATTGTCTACACACGTGTTTCACTTCGCTCTTCCTTATGGTTTACCTCTGCCTCGTCTACCATTGTTTACCTCTGCCCCTTCTACCATTGTTTACCTCTGCCTCGTCTACCATTATTTACCTCTGTCTCCTCTACCATTGTTTACCTCTGCCTCGTCTATCATTGTTTACCTCTGCCTCCTCTACCATTGGAAATATAAACACATATTCAGTATAATGTGATCCTTTATTGACAACGTTTCGCCCACACGGTGGGCTTTTTCAAGTCACATCATTTCCTGTACTGGTTTTCCTGTCATTTCTCTCTCCTACTGAACGTCTTGCAGGAAGTTCCTCATGCCTGAGTAGTCCCCCCTTCTGTAGTTTGGTTTTCCCATTCTATTCCTGCTACTCTGTCCACTTGAAGCTCAACTATGTAGTCAAAGCACAGAACCACATGATCACTAAGCTCCTATGGGCCTTTCATACATAATATCCTTGATGTCCGAACTAATCAAGGTGAATACAAGGTCCAGTCTTGCTGGATCATCCTCACCTCTCTCTCTGGTAGTGTCTCTAACATGTGTATGCATGAGGTTTTCCAGTACCACATCCATCATCTTGGCTCTCCATGTTTCGGGCCCCCTATGGGGCTCCAGGTTTTCCCAGTCAATCGCCTGTGTGTGTGTGTGTGTGTGTGTGTGTGTGTGTGTGTGTGTGTGTGTGTGTGTGTGTGTGTGTGTGTGTGTGAATATGTGTGTGTGTACTCACCTAGTTGTGGTTGCAGAGGTCGTGTCACAGCTCCTGGCCCCGCCTCTTCACTGCCACTACTAGGTCACTCTTCCCTCTCCATTAGCTTTATCATACTTCTTCTTAAAGCTATGTATGGATCCTGCCTTCACTACATCACTACCCAGACTATTCCACTTCCTGACAAATCTGTGACTGAAGAAATACTTCCTAACATCCCTGTGATTTATCTGAGTCTTCTACTTCCAAATGTGATCCCTTGTTGCTGTGTCCCTTTTATAGATCATCCTGTCTCTGTTCACCTTGTCGATTCCTCTCAGTATTTTATATGTTGTTATCATATCCCCCCTATATCTCCTGTCTTCCAGTGTCGTCGGGTCGATTTCCCTTAACCTCTCCTCGTAGGACATACCTCTTAGCTCTGGGACTAGTCTTGTTGCAAACCTTGGCACTTTCTTTAGTTTCCTTACATGCTTGGCTAGGTGTGAGTTCCAAACTGGTGCCGCATACTCCAATATGAGCCTAACATACACAGTGTACAGAGTCCTGAATGAGTTCTTATTTAGATGTCGGAATGCTGTCCTTGGGTTTGCTAGGCGCCCGTATGCTGCAGCAGTTATTTGGTTGATGTGCGCCCCAGTAGATGTATCCGCTGTTATACTCACCTCAAGATCCATTTCCTTGAGTGAGGCTTGTAGTCTCTGGCCCCTTCGACTGTACTCCGTCTGTGGTCTTCTTTGCCGTTCCCTAATTTTCCCCAAGCTTTATCAAACTTCGTCTTAAAACCATGTATGGTTCCTGCATCCACTACGTCACTTTCTATGCTATTCCACTTCCCGATAACTCTATGACTGAAGAAATACATCGTAACATCCTTTTGACTCTTCCGAGTCTTCAACTTCCAATTGTGACCTCTTGTGTCTGTGTCCCATCTCTGGAACATTCTGTCCTTGTCCACCTTGTCAATTCTTCACAGTATTTTATATGTCATGATCATGTTTTGCCCTAACTCTCCTGTCCTCCAGCCTCGTCAGACCGATTTCCCTTAACCTTTCTTCGTAGGACAATCCCTTTAACTGTGGGACTAGTCTTGTTGCAAACTTTTGCACTTTCTCTAATTTCTTGTCGTGCTTAACCAGGTGTGGATTCCAAATTGGTGCTGCATACACCAATATGGGCCTGACGTACGTGGTGAACAGAGTCTTGAAGTATTCCTTAATGAGTTAACGGAACGCTATTCTTAGGTTTGCCATGCGCCCATATGCTGCAACAGTTATCTGGTTAATGAGCGCCTCAGTATTATATTCGGTATTATATTCACCCTAAGATCTTTTTCCTTGAGTGAGTTTTGCAGTCTTTGGCCATACTTTGCATTTGGTGGGGTTAAATTCAAGGAGCCATTTGCTGGACCAGACTTGTAGCTTGTCCAGGTGTCTTTGTTGTCCTGAATGATCCTCATCCGATTTAATTCTCCTCATTAACTTCACATCATCTGTTAACAGAGACACTTCTGAAAGTATCTCTTCCGTCATGTTGTTCACATGTACCATAAACAGCACAGGTCCCAGGACCGACCCCTGTGGAACCCCGCTCGTCACAGGTCCCTGGACCGACCCCTGTGGAACCCCGCTCGTCACAGGTCCTAGGACCGACCCCTGTGGAACCCCGCTCGTCACAGACCTCCCTGCCAGATATTCTCTGATTCATTGCAATGCTTTTCCTGTTATGCATGCCTGATCCTCTAGGTTTTGCATTAACCTCTTGTGAGAAACTCTGTCGAAGGCCTTCTTGCAGTCCAAGAAATTGCAATCTATCCACTGCTCTCTCTCGTGTCTTACTTCCGTTATGTAGTCATAAAACTCTAGTAGGTTTGAGACACAGGATTTCCTTCCCTGAAACCGTGCTAGTCGTCATTTATAAGCTTATTCCGCTCTAGGTGCTCCACTCCTCCTGATAATCTCCATAACTTTGCATGCTACACATGTCAGTGACACGGGTCTGTAGTTTAATGTTTCGTGTCTGTCTCTTAAAAGCTGGGACTGCATTTGCCATCTTCCATACCTCAGGCGTTTTATTGCATGTCTATGTGTATACGTTATTTCAGTTTTACAAACTGAAATGACGTTCTTACTGTTGTTTTAGGCTAGCATACTGGACGTACAAATGCGTTTAATTTTTTTTATTATTATGTTTCCAAATGCTACCTGTAAGTGATTGGCTGAAAATTGCTTTTCATAGTTTAGAAAAACAATGTGTATTTCCCTGAGGAAATAAATGACGTCGTACTATTTCCTAGAGTTATCTGTAGTTATCAAGGGTTGTTAAGGCTTGTGCTTATATACTTTCAACCTTTCTTATGGTATACGCGCGCTACATCGTCCTCTACATCAGCGCACTGTCAATAAGAGCGTGGAAATTGTATAGCATTTCAGCAAGATTTTTCTTGTATGCTCATAAGGTCTTTCCCAACATTCTCTTTCAAATATTTGTCAAACAATATGTTAAAGCTATTTGGAAGATTGGTCAAATTTGTTGAAGGTCTTAAATTCGAGAAATCACTGCAAAATAACAAGAGACGGATATTACATGTAGAGTCGTAATAGCGGTAAGTAACGCTGTTAAGATATAATATAATAAGCAGTCTATTATTGAGTCTAATAACCTTCATTTCTTAGCGAAACGTAGCCCCACTAAACGTAGCCCCACTAAACGTAGCCCCACTAAACGTAGCCCCACTAAACGTAGCCGCACTAAACACTTGTTCTGAATATTGTGTCGTCATACCCAAGACGAATGTTAATGTTGTTAGAAAAGAACTTTAACAAAAATTAGATAAAAAGCATTAGCCTCTATAAATTTTGAAAATCGAGACTAAAATATTGTTAATTAATTCGATTATATATATCATGAAACTCGTTCACTACATTTAAACTACACTACAAAGCCTACTACACCAACATATATATTAACATATATATTAACATATATATTAACAAATATAAACATATATATTAACATATATAAAAGATACAACATTACCAATTTGTTCTGTACAAATTAACCGACAACCTAATTCCCGTAAGTAGCCAACGCATCAGACTTATTATAACTTTGCACGTGAAGTGCTAAACCCATGGGGGTCATGCAGCTCCACACGGTGTGAAGATACATTTCACTGTCTGCTTAGCATTTTGCGAGTCAGTTCCTATTTGTATTCAACTTTAGGGGAACTTCTGATGAAGCTACCGTATGTGCCGAACCATTATTATGCCACGAGAATAGGAAGAAAATTAGAAGACAGGTTGAGACAGCGGAGGAAAAATTTAAAAAGACCGGACGAAATAACAGCGAAAATAACGGAGCCTAATTCTCCCGAGTGGTGAAATGCGGCGGAAGTTATCCGTAGACTTTAATTAACATTCTTCATGATAGTCACACCGTTTTCTGTCGGGTTTACATGTCCGTTTCTAAACGATCGCAAGTAATACCAGGAATTATATACTCATTATTTAACGTTTAATCTAGATTGTTCCTAATTTAATCTCAATGAAGCATAAATAATGAGATTACATAATGGAAAAAGTAATAAATATAAGCGGGAGGAGTTGAAAACAATACGCTTATATGTGGTGCCAGGAGCTTCAAGTAGGCATTTTATCCCGAGTCTGCAGCATCTGTTTTTTTTTTTCTACCAAAAAACTGTTCTAATTGTGTATCGATTTCTCTGCCTGTATATTTACATGCATGCATATTCCTAAATATATTTACATTTGTAAATATAAAATTGCATATTTTTTAACAAATATTCTTCGGTAAATCAATTTAATAATTCTGGACTCTTTTTTACGAGAACCATCACCGACTGAATAATCTCACACCCTGGAACATTTGGGTGTGAGTTTTGCCCCATAAAAATTCTCGGATGAAACGTGTTGGTGAAAGTGGTTCCCTCGATGAATTCCACCATGGAAAGTCTGCTAGGTAGCCTCAGACACAAAAGTTCCATTATGGAAGGTGTGATTAGTTGATTTTCCCATTTAATGTCGTAAAACAGGCTTCTGTTGCATTTAAAACATTTTCCACAACTATAATCATGTGCCTCTCGAGCACCAGGAAAATCACTATTCCAAGATTAACCAAAACTTTGATTTTAAGAATCCAGTAATTAATTACCTCAGGTTTCTGCACTGTTGGGCAGATGAATATTAGATCATCAGGGGTTTCTGTCATAGTTGAAAAATGGTCAATAGCCATCCCAACAAGCACAACACTAACAACCTCAACAACCACCATAATCCAGACACAGCTAACCACCCAGGCTCGCTGCTAGATTCTTCCCGGAACGTCACTCACAGGGAGGCTGCGGAGCCCACCAGTGTACACTGTGCATAGCGATCCCTCGAAAATGTGTGAGCCTGAGGGAAAGGGAGGAATTGTTTCACTGCTTGCTATAGTTACTAGCTTTTTTGTTTTTGCTGCGATCTCTTACAGGGTGAGGAAGTAATATTACTACAGGTGGTGCAAGATGAGACAAGGTGGTGCATGGTATTCTGTGTGTTGTGGTGGGGTGTTCTCTGTGTTGTGTGTATTGTGTGTTGTGACGTGTCTGGTGTGTTCTGTATTGTGGTATACTGTGGTGGTGTGTTGTGGTATGTTGTTGTGGTATGTTCTGTGTTGTGTTGTGCTGTGTCTTCTGGTGTGTTGTAGTGGTATATTGTGGTGGTGTGATGTGGTGTGTTGTGGTGTGTAGTGTGTTGTGGTATATATTGTGTATTATGATGGTGTGTTCGTACCCAACTACCAAACTATCCATGCTATAATTTTTCCTCCACTGACCTGTACATCTTTTCCAACAATGACATATTCATATTGAAAAAGCCATTTCTCAATAACCTCCAAGGCAATGACCATTTTTCAATACACAAATAACCCGCACATAGAAGAGAGGAGCTACGACGACGTTTCGGTCCGACTTGGACCATTTACAAAGTCACACTAACGAAAAGGAGAGCAGGACGGGTATATATATATATATATATATATATATATATATATATATATATAGATATATATATATATATATATATATATATATATATATATATATATATATATATATATATATATATATATATATAGGCAGGTGGTGGTAGTAGTAGTGGTGGTAGTACTTTTACCACCTCCTGCCTATATATATACCCATCCTGCTCTCCTTTTCGTTAGTGTGACTTTGTAAATGGTTCAAGTCGGACCGAAACGTCGTCGTAGCTCCTCTCTTCTATGTGCGGGTTATTTGTGTATTGAAAAATGGTCATTGCCTTGGAGGTTATTGAGAAATGGCTTTTTCAATATGAATATGTCATTGTTGGAAAAGATGTACAGGTCAGTGGAGGAAAAATTATAGCATGGATAGTTTGGTAGTTGGGTACGAACACACCATCATAATACACAATATATACCACAACACACTACACACCACAACACACCACATCACACCACCACAATATACCACTACAACACACCAGAAGACACAGCACAACACAACACAGAACATACCACAACAACATACCACAACACACCACCACAGTATATCACAACACAGAACACAGACAACACACCAGACACGTCACAACACACAATACACACAACACAGAGAACACCCCACCACAACACAGTATACCACGCACCACCTTGTCTCACCTTGCACCACCTGTAGTAATATTACTCTCTACGCACTTCCTCACCCTGTTGCTGTTGTTATTAACATTGTTTCCATTGTTGTTTTTACCTTTGTTATTGTTACTGTTGTTGTTGCCAATGTTGGTTCCGTTGTTATTGTTACTGTTGTTACAATTGTTGTTAACTGCCTCGAAGGCTTTCACTTATCACTTCAGAACGCCCTATTCGATCGGCTTCAAATTTCCAACCCTGGTTAACAATTATTAAATATAGACATTGAATAATGTATGTGGTCATGTATTAGATGGTATACTTATGTATATACCTGTGTATGAGTGCATATCTTTATGTATTCATAAACGTATTCATATGTAATGCAATATATATATGGTTACATGTGCAGAACAACCACTGTGAAAAACAGTGAAATTTCAAACGTTGTCGTGATTTCTCACATTAACGAGGAGCTGTTTACTGTGATCTTATTACATGTTTGTACTCGCCTAGTTGAGGTTGCAGGGGTCGAGTCCAAGCTCCTGGCCCCGCCTCTTCACTGGTCGCTACTAGGTCACTCTCCCTGAACCATGAGCTTTATCGTACCTCTGCTTAAAGCTATGTATGGATCCTGCCTCCACTACATCGCTTCCTAAACTATTCCACTTCCTGACTACTCTGTGGCTGAAGAAATACTCCCTAACATCCCTGTGATTCATCTGTGTCTTCAGCTTCCATCTGTGTCCCCGTGTTGCTGTGTCCAGTCTCTGGAACATCCTGTCTTTGTCCACCTTGTGTATATACATGTGTGTATGTGTGTGTGTGTGTGTGTATGTGTGTGTGTGTGTGTGTGTGTGTGTGTGTACATGTGTGCACGCACGAGAGAGCGAGATACAGACGGTGATTCCTATAGAGTTGTGGGATTTTAACAGGATTTAAAAAAAACAGTGTTCACAGTGTTTAAAGAACAGTGTTCAGAGTGTTTAAATAACAGTTTTCAGAGTGTTTAAATAACAATGTCTAAACAACAGTGGTGAGAGTGTTTAAAAACCAGTGTTCAATCTTGAGACTACTAGTGATCAGTGATTCTATCACTGATAGCTCCATCTTGAGGATACTAGTGCCTACTGCTTCTGTCACTGCTAGCACCAACTTTTAGGATACTAGCGACCAGTGATTCTGCCACTGCTGGCTCCAACCTTGAGGATCCTAGTGACCAGTGATTGTCATTGCTAGCTCCAATCTTGAGAATTCTAGTCATTCTGTCATTCTGTCATTGATAGTTCCAGTGATTCTATCAATGATAGCTCCAGCTTTGAGGGAAGTAGTGCCAGTGATTCTGTCAATGCTGGCTCCAATCTTGAGGGTAATAGTGACTAGTGATTCTATCACTGATGGCATCAACTTTGAGAGTACTAGTGACCAGAACTACATATATCACACTGTATTTACTGTAGCAACAACTACATATATCACACTGTATTTACTGTAGCAACAACTACATATATCACACTGTATTCACTGTAGCAACAACTACATATATCACACTGTATTTACTGTAGCAACAACTACATATATCATACTGTATTCACTGTAGCAACAACTACATATATCACACTGTATTCACTGTAGCAACAACTACATATATCATACTGTATTCACTGTAGCAACAACTACATATATCATACTGTATTCACTGTAGCAACAACTACATATATCACACTGTATTCACTGTAGCAACAACTACATATATCACACTGTATTCACTGTAGCAACAACTACATATATCACACTGTATTCACTGTAGCAACAACTACATATATCACACTGTATTCACTGTAGCAACAACTACATATATCACACTGTATTCACTGTAGCAACAACTACATATATCACACTGTATTCACTGTAGCAACAACTACATATATCACACTGTATTCACTGTAGCAACAACTACATATATCACACTGTATTCACTGTAGCAACAACTACATATATCACACTGTATTCACTGTAGCAACAACTACATATATCACACTGTATTCACTGTAGCAACAACTACATATATCACACTGTATTCACTGTAGCAACAACTACATATATCACACTGTATTCACTGTAGCAACAACTACATATATCACACTGTATTCACTGTAGCAACAACTACATATATCACACTGTATTCACTGTAGCAACAACTACATATATCACACTGTATTCACTGTAGCAACAACTACATATATCACACTGTATTCACTGTAGCAACAACTACATATATCACACTGTATTCACTGTAGCAACAACTACATATATCACACTGTATTCACTGTAGCAACAACTACATATATCACACTGTATTCACTGTAGCAACAACTACATATATCACACTGTATTCACTGTAGCAACAACTACATATATCACACTGTATTCACTGTAGCAACAACTACATATATCACACTGTATTCACTGTAGCAACAACTACATATATCACACTATATTCACTGTAGCAACAACTACATATATCACACTATATTCACTGTAGCAACAACTACATATATCACACTATATTCACTGTAGCAACAACTACATATATCACACTGTATTCACTGTAGCAACAACTACATATATCACACTGTATTCACTGTAGCAACAACTACATATATCACACTATATTCACTGTAGCAACAACTACATATATCACACTGTATTCACTGTAGCAACAACTACATATATCACACTATATTCACTGTAGCAACAACTACATATATCACACTGTATTCACTGTAGCAACAACTACATATATCACACTGTATTCACTGTAGCAACAACTACATATATCACACTGTATTCACTGCAGCAACAACTACATATATCACACTGTATTCACTGTAGCAACAACTACATATATCACACTGTATTCACTGTAGCAACAACTACATATATCACACTGTATTCACTGTAGCAACAACTACATATATCACACTGTATTCACTGCAGCAACAACTACATATATCACACTGTATTCACTGTAGCAACAACTACATATATCACACTGTATTCACTGTAGCAACAACTACATATATCACACTGTATTCACTGTAGCAACAACTACATATATCACACTGTATTCACTGTAGCAACAACTACATATATCACACTATATTCACTGTAGCAACAACTACATATATCACACTGTATTCACTGTAGCAACAACTACATATATCACACTGTATTCACTGTAGCAACAACTACATATATCACACTGTATTCACTGTAGCAACAACTACATATATCACACTATATTCACTGTAGCAACAACTACATATATCACACTGTATTCACTGTAGCAACAACTACATATATCACACTGTATTCACTGTAGCAACAACTACATATATCACACTGTATTCACTGTAGCAACAACTACATATATCACACTATATTCACTGTAGCAACAACTACATATATCACACTGTATTCACTGTAGCAACAACTACATATATCACACTGTATTCACTGTAGCAACAACTACATATATCACACTGTATTCACTGTAGCAACAACTACATATATCACACTGTATTCACTGTAGCAACAACTACATATATCACACTATATTCACTGTAGCAACAACTACATATATCACACTGTATTCACTGTAGCAACAACTACATATATCACACTATATTCACTGTAGCAACAACTACATATATCACACTGTATTCACTGTAGCAACAACTACATATATCACACTGTATTCACTGTAGCAACAACTACATATATCACACTGTATTCACTGTAGCAACAACTACATATATCACACTGTATTCACTGTAGCAACAACTACATATATCACACTGTATTCACTGTAGTAACAACTACATATATCACACTGTATTCACTGTAGCAACAACTACATATATCACACTGTATTCACTGTAGCAACAACTACATATATCACACTGTATTCACTGTAGCAACAACTACATATATCACACTGTATTCACTGTAGCAACAACTACATATATCACACTATATTCACTGTAGCAACAACTACATATATCACACTGTATTCACTGTAGCAACAACTACATATATCACACTGTATTCACTGTAGCAACAACTACATATATCACACTGTATTCACTGTAGCAACAACTACATATATCACACTATATTCACTGTAGCAACAACTACATATATCACACTGTATTCACTGTAGCAACAACTACATATATCACACTGTATTCACTGTAGCAACAACTACATATATCACACTATATTCACTGTAGCAACAACTACATATATCACACTGTATTCACTGTAGCAACAACTACATATATCACACTGTATTCACTGTAGCAACAACTACATATATCACACTGTATTCACTGTAGCAACAACTACATATATCACACTGTATTCACTGTAGCAACAACTACATATATCACACTGTATTCACTGTAGCAACAACTACATATATCACACTGTATTCACTGTAGCAACAACTACATATATCACACTGTATTCACTGTAGCAACAACTACATATATCACACTATATTCACTGTAGCAACAACTACATATATCACACTGTATTCACTGTAGCAACAACTACATATATCACACTGTATTCACTGTAGCAACAACTACATATATCACACTATATTCACTGTAGCAACAACTACATATATCACACTGTATTCACTGTAGCAACAACTACATATATCACACTGTATTCACTGTAGCAACAACTACATATATCACACTGTATTCACTGTAGCAACAACTACATATATCACACTGTATTCACTGTAGCAACAACTACATATATCACACTGTATTCACTGTAGCAACATAGATACATATATCACACTGTATACACTGTAACAACATATACATATATCATTATTATTCACTGTAGCAACATAGATACATATATCACACTGTATACACTGTAACAACATATACATATATCATTATTATTCACTGTAGCAACATAGATACATATATCACACTGTATACACTGCAACAACATAAATACATATATCACATTGTTATTCACTGTAACAACAGATACAAAGATTACATTGTTATACACAGTAACACCTCAAATGCAGATCTTACGCTGTTATACACAATACTAACAAAGATACACAGCTCAGACTAGTGTACACAATAACAGAAATATCACACTGGTGTACACAATAACAGAAATATCACACTGGTGTACACAATAACAGAAATATCACACTGGTGTACACAATAACAGAAATATCACACTAGTGTACACAATAACAGAAATATCACACTGGTGTACACTAACAGAAATATCACACTGGTGTACACAATAACAGAAATATCACACTGGTGTACACAATAACAGAAATATCACACTGGTATACACAATAACAGAAATATCACACTAGTGTACACAATAACAGAAATATCACACTGGTGTACACAATAACAGAAATATCACACTGGTGTACACAATAACAGAAATATCACACTGGTATACACAATAACAGAAATATCACACTAGTGTACACAATAACAGAAATATCACACTGGTGCACACAACAGAAATATCACACTAGTGTACACTTTAACAGAAATAACACACTAGTGTGCACTTTAACAGAAATAACACACTTGTGTACTCAATAATAGAAAGATCACACTAGTGTACACAGTAACAACAGTTACAAAGATCACACTAGTGTACAAAATAACAACAGTAACGAAGATCACACTAGTATACACAATAACAACAGTTACAAAGATCACACTGTTCTACACAATAACAACAGAGATAAACAGATCACACTGTTATACTGTGTGATCAAAATACTAATTATTACATTTGTGTAAGAATGATGTCTTAAAGTTTAGTCTGAGTACATGCAACGTTGAAATTTTACTTAAATGATTAAAAAAAAAAGCTTGGTATCGTTGAAACCACACACTGGAGAACTCCTTTTCTGATAGGCTTGAAACTTTCACCATTGATTTACTTTGTTAAAAGATTGCTTGGTGTTAACTTCGAGCTGTGTAAATTTAAATTTGCTAATTTTATTAAATTGCTTCCCATGTAATAACTAGAGAATGGCTCTGCTGCTCGACTTCAAACCCTAAAGACCGGTATAACTTAAATATAAGTACTTTTACACTAATTTCGTCCAGTATGCCTGGCAATTTGCTATTTTTTAAAAACAAAATTAATAAAGATAAAAAAATACATGAAAAATATTTCTCAAATTTAGTGGGTTTTTAAATTTTTGCGAGACAGGGCTTTCTTATTTTCAGAATTTTTCTAATAAAAAAAATTTTTCTCGAAATTTTTCGTTTATAAGAGTAGTATGTCTTATTTGATCAACTTGAAATTTTTAACAGTGTAGCACTGTATCTGGGGCAAGATTCATAGTACCTGGCTGGTCAGTGGACAATGTTACGCAGACAGCTAAGGTAATCAAGTAATCAGGCTAAGGAAGGAAGGAGAAGAGACAACAAGAAATGACCGTGAAGTATGTGAGGAATTCAACAAGAAATTCAAAGAAGTGTTCACAGAGGAGACAGAAGGGGCTCCAGAAAGACGGAGAGGTGGGGCACACCACCAAGTGCTGGACACAGTGCACACAACCGAGGAAGAAGTGAAGAGGCTTCTGAGTGAGCTAGATACCTCAAAGGCAATGGGGCCAGATAACATCTCCCCATGGGTATTGAGAGAGGGAGCAGAGGCACTATGTGTACCCATAACAACGATATTCAATACATCTATCGAAACAGGGAGATTGCCTGAGGCATGGAAGACAGCAAATGTAGTTCCAATCTTTAAAAAAGGAGACAAACATGAAGCACTAAACTACAGACCAGTGTCACTGACATGTATAGTATGCAAAGTCATGGAGAAGATTATCAGGAGAAGAGTGGTGGAACACCTAGAAAGGAATGATCTCATCAGCAGCAGCCAACATGATTTCAGGGATGGGAAATCCTGTGCCACAAACCTACTAGAGTTCTATGACATGGTGACAGCAGCCAGGTGTCAGAGTGAGCGCCTGTGACCAGCGGGGTCCCACAGGGGTCAGTCCTAGGACCAGTGCTATTTCTGGTATTTGTGAATGACATGACGGAAGGAATAGACTCTGAAGTGTCCCTGTTTGCAGATGACGTGAAGTTGATGAGAAGAATTCATTCGATCAAAGACCAGGCAGAACAACAAAGGGATCTGGACAGGCTGCACACCTAGTCCAGCAATTGGCTCCTGGAGTTTAACCCCACCAAGTGCAAAGTCATGAAGATTGGGGAAGGGCAAAGAAGACCGCAGACGGAGTACAGCCTAGGAGGGCTAGAGACTACAAACCTCGCTCAAGGAAAAAGATCTTGGGGTGAGTATAACACCAGGCACATCTCCTGAAGCGCACATCAACCAAATAACTGCTGCAGCATATGGGCACCTAGCAAACCTCAGAGCAGCATTCCGACATCTTAATAAGGAATCGTTCAGGACCCTGTACACCGTGTACGTTAGGCCCATGTTGGAGTATGCGGCACCTGTTTGGAACCCACACCTAGCCAAGCACGTAAAGAAAGTAGAGAAAGTGCAAAGGCTTGCAACAAGACTAGTCCCAGAGCTAAGAGGTATGTCCTACGAGGAGAGGTTAAGGGAAATCAACCTGACGACACTGGAGGACAGGAGAGATAGGGGGGGACATGATAACGACATACAAAATACTGAGAGGAATTGACAAGGTGGACAAAGACAGGATGTTCCAGAGATTGGACACAGTAACAAGGGGACACAGTTGGAAGTTGAAGACACAGATGAATCACAGGGATGTTAGGAAGTACTTCTTCAGCCATAGAGTAGTCAGGAAGTGAAATAGTTTGGGAAGCGATGTAGTGGAGGCAGGATCCATACACAGCTTTAAGCAGAGGTATGATAAAGCTCAAGGTTCAGAGTGAGTGACCTAGTAGCGACCAGTGAAGAGGCGGGACCAGGAGCTTGGATTCGACCCCTGCAACCTCAACTAGGTGAGTACACACACACACACACACACACACACACACACACACACACACGCACACGCACACACACAATATACAGTAGAGCTGCAAGTGGAGCGGGAAGCAGGAAGGCCAGGACGAATGAAGCCAAAATACAAGAAAGGGGACTACACGGGAATGAGGAACTTCCTGAACGGGGTTCAGTGGGACAGAGAACTGGCAGGGAAGCCAGTTAATGAGATGATGGAATATGTAGCAACAATGTGAAAGGAGACTGAGGAGAGGTTTGTACCCAAGGGTAACAGGAATAATGAAAAAGCCAGGATGAGGCCATGGTTCACCCAAAGGTGCAGGGAGGCAAAAACCAAGTGTGCTAGGGAATGGAAGAAGTATAGAAGGCAAAGGACCCAGGAGAATAAGAAAAGCAGTCGTGAAGCCAGAAATGAATATGCACAGATAAGAAGGGACGCCCAACGACAATATCAAAACGACATAGCAGCGAAAGCCAAATCTTACCCGAAGCTTTTATACAGCCACATCAGGAGAAAAACAGCAGTCAAGGACCAGGTAATCAGGCTAAGAAAGGAAGGAGAGACAACAAAAAATGACCGTGAAGTATGTGAATAACTCAAAAGATTCAAAGAAGTGTTCACAGAGGAGACAGAAGGGGCTCTAGAAAGACAGAGAGGTTGGGCACACCACCTTGTCAAACCCTGTGTAAAAAAAAAAATAAAAAAAAAGAGAGAGGAGAGAGAGGGGGAGAAGGGGGAGAGAGGGGGAGATGGAAGAGAGAGAGGATAGGGGGAGAGAGAGAGGAGGAGGGGAGAGAGAGAGATGGGAAATGAGGGGGGGAGAGATAATGAGAGGGGGAGAGATGTTAGGGGGGATGAGATGTTAGAGGGGGGAGGTGTTAGAGGGGGGAGAGGGGAGAGAGAGATAGGTAGAAAGTGGTAGAGAGAGAGAGAGAGAGATAGGTATTGAGAGAGAGAGAGAGAAAGAGAGGGGGGATAGTGGATAGTGGGATGTTAGAGGGAGGGTTATCAAGTCAGTTAACAGGAAGGTGTGAAATCTTGAGTATGTGTGTGTGTGTGTGTGTGTGTGTGTGTGTGTGTGTGTGTGTGTGTGTGTGTGTGTGTGTGTGTGTGTGTGTGTGTGTGTGTGTGTGTGTGTACTCACCTAATTGTACTCACCTAATTGTGGTTGCAGGGGTCAAGACTCAGCTCCTGGCCCCGCCTCTTCACTGATCGCTACTGGATCCTCTCTCTCTCTGCTTCCTGAGCTTTGTCATACCTCTTCTTAAAACTATGTATGGTTCCTGCCTCCACTACTTCACTTGCTAGGCTATTCCACTTGCTGACAACTCTATGACTGAAGAAATACTTCCTAACGTCCCTGTGACTCGTCTGAGTCTTCAGCTTCCAGTTGTGACCCCTTGTCCCTGTGTCCCCTCTCTGGAACATCCTATCTCTGTCCACCTTGTCTATTCCCCGCAGTATCTTGTATGTCGTTATCATGTCTCCCCTGACCCTTCTGTCCTCCAGTGTCGTCAGTCCGATTTCCCTTAACCTTTCCTCGTACGACATTCCCTTGAGCTCTGGGACTAGCCTTGTTGCAAACCTTTGTACTTTCTCTAATTTCTTGACGTGCTTGACCAGGTGTGGGTTCCAGACTGGTGCTGCATACTCCAGTATGGGCCTAACATACACAGTGTGCAGTGTCTTGAACGATTCCTTATTAAGGTATCGGAACGCTATTCTCAGGTTTGCCAGGCGCCCGTATGCTGCAGCGGTTATTTGGGTGTGTTATTATGTGTGTGTGTGCGTGCGTGCGTACTACAGCTTTTACAAGTGCCTGACTGCTTGTTCCTGTGTGTGTGTGTGTGCCTCCACTTCTAAGTAATCATACTAATACTTACCAATAGTAATTCTAACACTTATCAATTCTACTTATAAAATACAGAAAATAACTAAGTTGTAAAATTTAGCTTGTCTCAGCTTCTAGGAGTGTCTGACATTACTCCTCTAGACCGCTTTACTCCTCACACTCTCGTCACCCCTATCTTCACCTTACCTATACTTTTTCTACTCTAATTCTGGTAATAGTTTGCAGGAGTGAGTAACCAGTATCTAACAGTGATGCAGGACCAGAATCCAGAACCCGACAACATGCAACCACAATAGGTGAGCAATACTTGCGTTGGCAGAGGTGTGGTGACAGGTTGCCAGATGCTGATGACGTAGTCGTTGTACCTAGGCCTTCTGTCACTATTTGAAATATCCTTCACCCGTGATGTTTATAACCATATATACTCATACATCCCGCATTCTTTAAGTGATTTCACTTTTCACTTATGATAGAATACACTTCACATTCGGTGTTACACTTTAAATGTATGTCACACAACTGTTGTGACGTCACTGCTTTAACAGGCCTACTCCTGCCACCTTCCCTTGTTATATATTTTATTTTTCTTTCTCCTTTTGCTTATTAACTTTTTCACTCTCACTGTATGGTGCCCCACATGTCACTTGTTAACCGATCTCTCGTAATTCTTGAACACCCGCTTCCACACTCACTTTGATCTTTGTATATTTGAATCTATGTGGCATCAGGTGCCTACTAGGCCCCTAACGATTTGGCACTTTGAAATATTAATGATTTCAGGCTTCCTCTCGACTTTTTTTAACTAATAACTTGGGTTATCACTGACATTGTCACTACCACTGATTACTGCTAGCAGTTACTGCACGCCTTAAAAACACTAAGGTTCTTGGAGCCTTTTGCACCCACGTCTGCGTGACTGTGACTGTGTGATGGCGCGCGCGCGCGCGCGCGCGCGTGTGTGTGTGTGTGTGTGTGTGTGTGTGTGTGTGTGTGTGTGTGTGTGTGTGTGTGTGTGTGTGTGAGTGTGTGTGTGTGGGTATGCATGTATATGCGTGCTTGTCCGTGTGTCTTTGTGTGTGTGTGTGTGTGCATGTGTGAATGATAGAATTTGTAACATAGCTTCATTAATACCGCTACCGCTACCGTCTTCTATGGTCGAATTCAGAACACTAAAAACAGTAGAAGAAGCAGTTTTGACGGTATTAGTCCGTCGTCTTCGTAGGGGTGATCAATCTCTCGTTTCTTAAAAATATATTGAGTTGGTTGGTTAATGGGGTTCAAAATCTGCCCACAAAAATAATTTAATTCATAAAATTCATTGACCTCTTCGCTTTCGGGCCGAGAGGTTGCGCTTCGCTTTTGCTTCTGCATTCGTCAAACACCATTGGTGGAGGACGGACGTTGGCTGCTGCACTCGCTACAGTTGGTAGCACTGAACGAATTTTGCAAGATGGTACAGACTACCAGGAGGAGGATAAACACTGTGTGTATTGAGGTGTTGAAAGGCTCAGTTTATAACACCAATGCATCAGTTATGCTGCCTGCCATCTTAAGAGATACCTATTGCATCAACAGCAACGATTTGTATAGAATTGCTTTGAATGGAGCTACAACAGTCTTTGTGAAATTCGTGACGGCTGCTGTATATGACAAGATGGTGGAAAAGTACCAGGATGTGTGTATGCTGGTTAACGCTGGTTTAGAAGTACGTATGAGGGACGTATCCAAGTATTATACTTGGGTAAAGTTACGGAATGTCCCATTTGAGGCCGATGAGGAAGACATAAAAGCAGCTTTCGAAGAGTTAACATGACTCACGAAATCGTAATGACACGATTGCAAACAAATCATACCACGGGCGGGGATAGAACCCGCGATCAGAGAGTCTCAAAATTCCAGACCGTCGCGTTAGCCACTGGACCAGCTAGCCACAATAAGATTCGTCCAACTAGGTATATTTCTACACCATAGGAAGGTTAGCATAGGCACCACTGTGACCACAAATGCAAGTTTTTACAGACGAATCTCCAGCTAGCGTGGCCGTGACGAACTCTAGCTCAAATCCCCTCAAAGCCGCTAACATGACTCACGAAATCGTAATGACACGATTGCAAACAAACCTATGGTGTAGAAATATACCTAGTTGGACGAATCTTATTGTGGCTAGCTGGTCCAGTGGCTAACGCGACGGTCTGGAGTTTTGAGACTCTCTGACCGCGGGATCAAACCCCACCCGTTGGATGGTTTCGAAGAGTTTTGTGTTATACATCAAGCAACAGTTGGAAGGTGGTCTGAGGGAATGTATGCTGGACTGCGTGAGGAATCCTTTACCCTTAAGATGTCCTTTTGCAAAACTATACCATCATATATGACATTGAGTGACTTTAGAACTCAGGTATATGTCACATATGCAGGGCAGAGAGGAACATGCAGACTGTGTGGAGCGTATGATCATATGGCTGCGATGTGCCCTCGACGATCGTCAACTGAGACACATGGAGAAGGGAAAGGAGTGGAGAAGGAGAGAGAGGTGACGACCCAGTCAACACGGGAGCATCCTCGGGCCCACAGGGCATGGAGTGAAATTGTGGAGGACAATCCGGTGGAATGTGTAACATTACCGGAGGTCTCTCAGGTGACTGAGACCATGCGTATAGAAGATGAGGTGAGACAAGGTGAATTGGGTAGCGAAGTTACAGCTGCAATAGACACTGTTATACAGGGATTCTTGGAGGATCAGAATAGGGACGGAACACTACATATGGTGTCAGATGGGACATCTGCAGATAAGGGTGGAATTCAAGAGGAGGGCAATGTGGGTGGTGGGGATGGGCAACCACAGAGGATTTGTGAGGTTGTGGTTGAAGTGCATAAAGTTGAAAGTGCAGATGAGGGCATGCACATAGTTGAGGCATCACGAAAGAGAGAGGCAGGTGCTTCTGACAGTGATGATGTTCTGACACCTGTGCAAAGATCTGGTAAGAAACACTCTGTGGATGTCCCAAAAAAAGTATCAAGGGGAGGTAAGGGGCAGGGGGAAGGTGAGGCAAGGAAAGGGCATTGTGAAAAGCATACTGTGCAAAAACGTAAGGACCCGTATGGACATCGGTCGATTGGTAAGCCCCCCATAGCATTTTTAAGTGCCTAACGTTGAATGTAAATGGCCTAAGGGCCGATGTAAAGCGCAGGATCTTTATTGACTTTTTAAAGAGACATGGAATACAGATCATATTTTTACAAGAGCATAATTTTAAGTATGAAAGGGATTTATTGACAGATGAGTATAAGGTTTATGCTGGGTATACTGGGAAGCTTAAGGAAGGTGCTGCGGTATTAATAGCTGAGGCCAGTCCTTTTCATTTGTTGCACTGGGAAGAAGGGGGAGATGGGAGAGTAGTGAGGGTGGATGGAACATGGGGTGGGGTACGAGTGTGTTTTGTGAGTGTGTACATGCCGGCGGACAGCAATAGGCGTGTTAAAGAGGAGTTTGTTCGGGACACATTAATTTATCATATGAGGGGGTTACCAGTTTATACATTATTTGGAGGGGATTGGAATAGTGTGATACGTAAGAAGGATGTGGAGCCGCGGGGAGCTGGGTGTGTGTTGGAAATCCTACGGGATGTATTAGGGGGAGTCGGATTAATGGATGTAGTTAGTGGGGAGGGGTGGGTGGTGGAGCATACTTATGTGAAGAACGGTTATGCTCACGCTTGGACCGCATATATGCATCTCCTGGGATACAGTTAATTATATGGAAACTGTAAATGTTGTATTTTCGGATCATAGAGGGGTGGTTGTGGACGTGGGCTGGGGTGAGTTACCGAAACGTTTAATGAGTTATTGGAAACTAAATGTGAGCTTGTTAGAGGATATGGAGGATTTACTTAATTTTGCGGAATGGTGGAAAAATTAATGGAATAAAGGAAAGCTGGGAGGTGATATATAACTGTGGTGGGAGCAATGTACTAAACCGGGGATCCGTAGTTTTTATTTGAGGAAAGGAAGGGTGGTCGGACAATGGAAATATGGATTACAGAGGTATTTGGAGGGGCAGCTAAAACTGTTATGAAGGTTGTCGTGGAGTTATATCCGGTTTCAGAAATCGAGGGTATAAAGACGCAATTACTGGAGATGCAGAATGCAAGGTTTGATGGTGAAAGGTTAAGGGGTGGGTTGGAGGATGTTTTATGGGGTGATAAACCATCAGCTTGCATTCTGCGGCGATTAAAGATCCGGCAAAATATAATGAATATGTTAAAATTAGAGGTACATCAGGACGTGGGTGGGTACACGGTGGGTCAGCGGTTAGTAACGACTGAAGGTATGAGTGGTTTTGCGGATGAATGATTTGAGATATATACGAGAGGGAGTAATAGGAAGATGGGGAACTTGCATATTATGGAGGAAGGGATATCACGTATCCTGGAACCAGAAGACAGGGTGGAGATAGAGGAGCCCATAAGTGAAGATGAGGTTTTGAAGGCGTTACAGGGGATGAGTGTAAGGAAGACGCCAGGGATTGATGGCATTCCAAATTATTTTTATTTAAATAACTGGGAGGTCTTGAAGGAATGCTTGATGCGTTTGTTAAATGAAATGAAGGTGAAGGGATGCATTGGTATGACGCAACAAACAGGGGTCGTTGTCATGATACCGAAGGAGGAAGTGCAGAATAGCATCCTGGAATACTAAGGTTTATCCTTAATGTGCGGTGATTACAAATTGTTTGCAAGGGTTTTAAGTAATAGGTTACGTAGTGTTTTTGGGAGAGTTATAGATAAGGGACAAATGGGTGTGCCGGGGCGGTCAATGATTAGTGAACATGGGAGGATTAAGGATTTTATAGATGATTGTAGAATGAGTGGAGAGGGTGTACTTGCTTTGGATTGGAAGGCTGCTTATGATTGTGTAGAGTGAGAGATGTTATGGATGATAATGAGGCACATGGGATTAGGCGAGGAAATTGTCCGATGGGTGGAAACATTATACAAAGGCGCAGTACTATAAGTGTAAATCAATGGATGTATGGGGAAGGTAGTTAGTATGGGTAGGGGACTGAGACAGGGATGCCCCATGTCTCAGATTCTATTTGCATGTCTACAAGATCCTTTATATAGGATGATTAATGTTGGGGTAGATGAAGGGGGGTACGGCAGCGGGATGCTCCTGGCATAGTTGGTTATGTTGACGATACGACGGTTTTAGTTGGGGGAGAGGAGGGATTAAGGAATTTAAGTCGAATCGTTGAGATATTTAGTGGGGCAACAGGTATGTGTCTTAATGGAGTTAAGTCTAAATTGTTAGAGGTTGGTTCATGGGTGGGAGGGAACTTGGGACAAAAATATGGTTGGCAGGTAGTAGATCAAATTAAAGTATGTGGAGTATTATACAGACGTTCAGGGCACGAAGCTAGAGAGGCCAACTCCGTAAGGGTTGTGCAAGGAGTATTTTTTTTTATATATATTTTATTTAAAACATGACATTACAAAAATACAATATATAAAACTCATTTAAGGCTATAAATTAACACAATCCTACCTACAGCTAACATTACACACCACACTTACAACTCCGTGTGGGTACACCCACCCCCCTCCCTGCTCCCTCATCCTATCACTTAACCCAAACCTGTTGGAGCTACCCAACAGAATTACATGATATGAACAACACTTTTATATACACATCCCTCGAAATGGTACTTAATAATCGACTACAGACCATGCAATTCATTGCACTGAACATATTATACAGACCCCCCCCCCCCCCCCCCGTGGTTATCCAACCACCCCACTATTTACAACCTAACATACTATAAACAATGAATGTTGCCTAATCTAAAGTCACACAGCAATGATCAAAACATTAATTTATGTAATTGTCCTAATGGTTCAGTTACATAACAATATGTATTACACAACAATGGTGATATAGAAAAGTCACAAAGACATACAAAATTACTACAAAACCATAAGAATAAACTTAGTCTCAAAAATCCAACACATGTAAGCTTCTACACATTTAAACATGCAATTCCAGTGTTAAAAACAATAACACAGCTTCAACTATGACATTCAAGCTCTATACAGCTTATATGGACATAACATAGTGCTATTGACAACAGTACAATACAACATAAAATATAACCATGACATAAGTAACACATAAAGACTGTGCCCAGCACGCACCTAACCAGAAAAACCTATAACACCACTGTTGCCCAACTTTATTTACACTATCTGACGTACATTAAACTCTTTACTCTCAAAACAAAACTGAAAATTGCAGATCACCAGTGACGAACAATAATGCACAGACATTAATACAAACATATCACAGCATATCTCTGGACACCGTGCATGATCACAGCATCAACACTATGCAGTGCAAGGCACCTAGAAAACAAGTTGGAGCAAATACATGCAATTATTATAGCAAATCTCCAAATTACAATGTCATTACCGTAAATCAATATCTTAAGAAAGCCGAGAAGCGATGGCAGCGGGGTGCTCCTGGCATAGTTGGTTATGTTGACGATACGACGGTTTTAGTTGGGGGAGAGGAGGGATTAAGGAATTTAAGTCGAATCGTTGAGATATTTAGTGGGGCAACAGGTATGTGTCTTAATGGAGTTAGGTCTAAATTGTTAGAGGTTGGTTCATGGGTGGGAGGGAACTTGGGACAAAAATATGGTTGGTAGGTAGTAGATCAAATTAAAGTATGTGGAGTATTATACAGACGTTCAGGGCACGAAGCTAGAGAGGCCAACTCTGTAAGGGTTATGCAAGGAGTATTTTTTTTTTATATTTTATTTAAAACTCAGGTACAAAAAATATATGGGTACATAATCAATATGTAACAAGATACAGGCAGTAAAACGATAATCTGCAGTGACTACACAAATACCAAAGAAGCACTTATATAATGACATCAGAATTGGCTGCTGCACTCCAATCAAACACTACTTTTATGTACTGTGCTTCACGTGAAAAGATGGTCTTATAATAAAAACGATAGTCCTACCTAGTAATGCTTACACTCCCCCCCCCCTTGAAAAACATACCACTTTCACCTTAGTATACTCATTTACATCTCCTATACATTTATTAGAGCATTTTTTTTTCTTTTTTTAGAAATAGTCCACATCATAATCTCACACGACGAACGATACCGTACAATATAATGGTAATACACCTTACACACAAACAAAGTATTGACAATGGTTTTATACTCAGACACAACACATTATACATTATTAAAGAACATGTCTAACTATGTTGTATATACAAATGGCAAGCACACATGGGTAAGTATATAGACTGTATAATAAAGTGTTAAAAAACCAACACACACAATAACACACACACACAAGCACACTCATACACACCAACATAGACATAGGTATTAATGAATCGACGACGAAAACATCCAAATATAACAAATACGATGTGTTATATTACATCTCAACAAATAATGTAATCAATTACATGCAATATCATATATTACATGTAATAGGAAAACACGTCTATACAAATACCAATGATTGGTATACAAGAATAAAAAGTGCAAAACTCTTAACGTTCTGCACATACAAAAATTTTACATTTTTATTAATGACATCATCACATTGGAGACATACATACAACATTGGAGACATACATACAACATTGGAGACATACATACAACATTGGAGACATACATACAACATTCACAAACACACGACATTTACACACAATTAAACGCAGCTGACCAGCCCGTAAGATTACCCACTGAACAAACACAAATTATCTCAAATCCTTTAACTCTAACGCTCTGTATGCAGACGGGAAATCTTTCTCCCATCTCCCCTCATATACCAACTGATTTCGACACTTAGTTCTAAGAATTGTTCCCGCTAAAACCCGGATTCTGCTATTACCTTCAACATGTCTCATAGCCCATGACACATAAATATAATCGGCTACGACATACGACACTGCACGTTGTACACAGATGTCAACCCCACCCACATCAAAACTCAACGCCCTAATTACCGACAAAACTCCCCCCCCCCCTACCATTCGTAAAACCCTGCTTAACCACGCACGTACTATACCTAAATTTTCACAGAAATACACAACATGAAACGCTGATTCGTCCTCCCCGCACGCTGAACAACTCCGGTCCTCCTCTACACGCCGATTAGACAACACCACCTTGGACGGCAGAATCCCGTGCAAAAATTTAAAAACCACTTCGCGTACTCGAGGAAGGAGACGTAACTGATGAACCCGCTTCCATATATCACACCACGCGTACATGGGGAACATTCCTTGAACTCTCACCTCAACTTTCACCATACCCACTCTTTCCAAAGTACTCAATTTAACGCTCCGCACGTCTCGCATGCACAGTAACACACGTAGCATCGTATCGCACTTGATTACATCTGCCCGTCCCCACCACCTGCGCAGGTCACGATACATTTCTGTTAAACCACCATGCCTGCCACCCAGTCGGAGAAAACGACGTTTCACATAACAAGCAATGACTCGGTCTCTTAAATCAGGGATAATCACAGATAGCACTACAGACCACTACCCTACCTTCCTCCTGACAAACATTAGTAAACCACCACTTGAATACAACAAAGTCTCATTTAGACTCCATGACGAGGCCTCAATAAGGAAGTTCACAGCTGGCCTATAGACTGTTGACTGGCCTACAGAATTCTCCAAGACCAATGGTATTGATGACTGGACAGACATTTTTCTTAACAAATTACTTAGACTATACAACAAACATTGTCCTATAAAAACGAAACAGATCACAAACAAACGGCTTGGTTGCCCATGGCTAACCAGCACCATTATGAAATTCATTGACAAGAAACACCAATATGAAAAGCAATATAGACAGGGCTTAATACACAAAGATATTCTTCAACACTATTTATCAGTTCTCACCAAAGTAATAAAGAAAGCCAAATAACTATACTACTCCAGTAGATTCACAGACACAAGAGGAGATATAAAAAAGACCTGGAAAACACTCTCTCAGATTCTAGGGACCCTCAAACTGAAAAAAAACAAGAATATTGTCCTAGCTAAACCTAATGAAACACCACTACATCCCACTGACACAGCTAACAAGATAAATGACTTCTTCTCAACCATAGGATCTAATCTCGCCAATAAAATCCCACATACCAATGCCCATGCCGGGGACTACCTAGATGGGAATTTCCCAAATTCCTTCTATCTTGCACCAACTGAGCCCACCGAAGTCACCGAGATTATAAAGTCACTTAAAAATAACTCAGGGAATCTGTCTCATGTCCCACCATTACTGTACAAGCGAGAGGCCCATGTCCTTTCGCTGTTGCATAAAAACGGGTATTAAGTCTGAAGTAACACATACAGAGTCTGTTTGGATAGAATTTTCAGAGGGGCATGAAAAACTGATTTTAGGAGTGATATACCGTCCCACAAACTTAGATAGGGACCAAGGGAGACTATTATGGGAGAAAATTGTTAAGGCCACAAGGCACGATAATGTAGTAATTCTAGGAGACTTTAACTTTAGTCATGTTGATTGGAATTTCTTGACTGGGAATTTAGAATCATACGACTTCTTAGAAGTAGTTCAGGATTGTTTTTTGAAGCAGTTTGTGACAGAACCTACAAGGGGAAATAACCTGCTTGACTTAGTTATGGCAAACAATGAATCCCTTGTTAATAATTTAGAAATTTCAGAGGAACTGGGTGCTAGCGACTACAAATCAATTACATTTAGCATTGAATGGAAGTACGATAGTAGCGATAACTCAGTAACAGTCCCAGATTTTCGCTTAGCAGATTACGATGGGCTTAGATAACACTTATCATCTGTTGACTGGGGTAACGAAGTGAGCTATCAATATGACAGTTTTCTGAACACTTTACATGCTGCTCAAAGAACGTTTATCCCATATAAAGAAATTAGATCAAATAGAAATGACCCAAAATGGATGAATAATAGGCTCAAATATTTACTAGGGCATAAGAAAGGAATTTATAGGCGTATCAAAAGAGGTGAGGGTCATCTTATGAATCAGTATATTGACATTAAGAGGGACATTAAAAAGGGGATAAGAAAAGCTAAAAGGGACTATGAAATTAAAGTTGCTAGGGATTCTAAAACTAACCCAAAAAGTTTTTTCCAGGTCTATAGAACAAAAGTTAGAGATAAGATAAGTCCCCTTAAAAATAACTATGGGCACTTTACTGACAAAGAGAATGAAATGTGCTCGATTTTTAATAATTATTTTCTCTCAGTTTTTACACAGGAAGACACTAACAATATTCCAGTAATTAATTTATATAGTGGGCTAGAAGAAGATAAATTATGTAACATCACAGTCACTAGTGAAATGGTTGTGAAGCAGATAGACAGACTGAAGCAAAATAAGTCGCCGGGTCCTGATGAGGTTTTTTCAAGGGTTCTTAAGGAATGCAAAATGGAACTCTGTGAACCATTAACTAATATTTTTAATTTATCTCTTCAAACAGGTGTAGTGTCTGATATGTGGAAGATGGCTAATGTAATTCCTATTTTTAAAACAGGGGACAAGTCGTTACCGTCAAATTACCGCCCAATAAGCCTGACCTCAACTGTAGGCAAATTACTAGAGTCAATTATAGCTGAGATTATAAGAAGCCATCTCGATAAGCATAGCTTGATTAATGATACTCAGCATGGATTCACAAGAGGCCGGTCTTGTCTAACTAATTTATTAACTTTCTTCAGTAAAGCTTTTGAGGCTGTTGACCACAATAAAGAATTTGATATTATTTACTTAGATTTTAGTAAGGCTTTTGATAGAGTTCCGCACCATAGACTGTTAAAGAAAGTGGCAGCTCATGGCATTGGGGGAAAAGCGCTCTCGTGGATAGAGTCATGGCTCACTGACAGGAAGCAGAGTGTCCATAAATGGGGTTAAATCCGAGTGGGGAACTGTAACAAGTGGCGTTCCACAGGGATCAGTCTTGGGCCCGTTGTTGTTTATAATATATATTAATGATCTTGATGAGGGAATTACTAGTGATATGAGCAAATTCGCCGATGACACAAAGATAGGTAGGATAATTGATTCAAACGTAGATGTTATGGAACTTCAGGAGGATTTAAACAAACTCTATTCTTGGTCAGAAAAGTGGCAGATGCAGTTCAATGTAGATAAATGCAAGGTTCTGAAGCTTGGGAGTGCCCATAACCCTAGTACTTATAAGTTAAATGATGTAGAACTTAGCCATACAGATTGCGAAAAGGACTTGGGGGTTATGGTGAGCAGCAACCTTAATCCAAGACAGCAATGCCTAAGCGTACGTAATAAGGCAAATAGATTACTGGGGTCATACTGCAGCTTTATACATCATTAGTAAGGCCTCACCTAGATTATGCAGCTCAGTTCTGGTCTCCATATTACAGAATGGACATAAATTCGTTAGAAAACATCCAGCGTAGGATGACTAAATTAATACATAGCATTAGAAATCTTCCTTATGAAGAAAGATTGAAGACTCTCAAGTTACATTCACTTGTTAGACGAAGAATGAGGGGAGACCTGATCGAAGTGTATAAGTGGAAGATAGGTATTAATAAAGGGGATATTAATAAGGTCTTGAGGATGTCTCTCCAAGAGAGAACCCGCAGTAATGAATTTAAATTAGATAAGTTTAGATTTAGAAAGGACATAGGAAAGTATTGGTTTGGAAATAGGGTAGTAGATGAGTGGAACAGTCTACCTAGTTGGGTTATTGAGGCTGGGACTTTGGGTAGTTTCAAATTTAGGTTGGATAAGTACATGAGTGGGAGGGGTTGGATTTGAGTGGGACTTTCACATCAGAGCTTATTTCTTGGGTGGCATTGAAAATTGGGTTGGGCAAATGTTTTGTTAGTGGGATGAATTGTAAAGGACCTGCCTAATATGGGCCAACAGGCCTCCTGCAGTGTTCCTCCTTTCTTATGTTCTCATGTTCTTATGCCATTTCATTACTTTTTAACAAGTCACTAGAAACTAGCACCTTCCCGAAACTACTCAAGATGGCAAGGGTTACACCAATACATAAAGGTGGTGACCCTACAGACCTAAACAACTATAGGCCAATATCAAACTTACCATTGCTATCCAAAATCTTTGAGAAACTCGTGCACAGGAGACTATATTCATTTATAACGGCACAAAACATACTCAACCCCTGCCAATTTGTATTCAGGAAAAATAAAAGCACTAATGATGCAATCATAAAAATGCTAGATCTGCTTTACACAGCATTGAAAAATAAGGAATATCCACTAGGAATCTTTATTGACCTAAGAAAAGCTTTTGATACAGTAGACCACGACATCCTACTCCACAAACTTGACCATTACGGTATAAGAGGCCATGCGCTTGCTTATTTCAAATCTTACCTTACTAATAGGTATCATTATGTCACCATTAAAGACAGCGTCAACAACACGGCCACTTGATACTGGAGTTCCGCAGGGAAGTGTCCTTGGTCCCCTGCTCTTCTTCATATACATCAATGATCTTCCAAACATATCCCAACACCTGAAACCCATTCTCTTTGCTGACGACACGACTTATGTCATCTCTCACCCTAATCTTGCCACCCTCAACACCATTGTTAACGAGGAGCTGATCAAAATATCGACTTGGATGACAGCCAATAAACTTACGCTTAACACTGAGAAAACCTACTATATTATGTTTGGTAGCAGAGCAGGAGATGCACAAATTAACATTAAGATCGACAACGCTCTAATTACCAGACATAATGAGGGCAAATTCCTAGGCCTATACCTTGACAACAACCTGAATTTCAGCACCCATATTCAACACATAACCAAAAAAGTATCCAAAACGGTTGGGATCCTCTCCAAGATACGATACTACGTGCCGCAAAATGCTATTCTCACACTATACCACTCACTTATTTATCCATACCTCACCTATGCTATTTGTGCTTGGGGATCAACTGCAGCAACACACCTAAAGCCAATAATAACCCAACAAAAAGCTGCAGTAAGAATAATCACTAAATCCCATCCCTGGCAACACCCCCCCCCACTCTTCATACTCCCTGTTCATTACATCCACACTTACTACTGTGCAATCTACATCTACAGGACCTTAAACTCCAATATTAACCTTGACCTAAAACGCTTTCTTGATAGTTGTGACAGAACCCACAGGCATAACACCTGACACAAACATCTCTACGACATTCCCCGTGTCCGACTAAACCTTTACAAAAATTCAATGTATGTCAAAGGCCCTAAAATCTGGAACACCCTACCTGAGAACTCTAGAACTGCAGACACATTCATCACCTTCAAAACTACCATTAGAAAACATCTTATCTCCCTGATACACCCCGTCAACTAACTACACGAATACCACCTGGTTGTATTCGTGTAGTATTAATCTCAATCTTAAAATAATGAATCCTGTGATACTCCAATACTGAAACTATGTATTGTGCCAAAACAAAAGCATTCACATTGCTAAACTCACAAACTAGTATTTAGTCACTTAGCCATAATACCAACTTACCTCATAATTTGTAATATTTTAAAATTAAGAATTAAACTAAGTCTGCCCGAAATGCCTAGCCATGCTAGGTGTTCTAGTGGTACACTCTGTAATCATTATTTTACTACATGTAAACCACACAATAACCAAATTCTGTAAACTCAGCATTGTAATCCTTATAGAGAATAAACTTTGAATTGAATTGATGTTAAACTAAGCAGATTGAGGATGTGTAAGATGTTAAACTAAGCAGACTGAGGATGTGTAAGATGTTAAACTAAGCAGACTGAGGATGTGTAAGATGTTAAACTAAGCAGACTGAGGATGGAACCTCCATCACTTGTTTCACTAAAAATTACGTCTGCTATTTTAACATCTCCACTATAATATTTTAACATCTCCACTATAATATTTTAACATCTCCACTATAATATTTTAACATCTCCACTATAATATTCTTACCTTCTCTCTCCATCACTCTAATTTAAACACATTTCCATATATAGTTTTTTAACAGACTGGCCATCTATCATCCATGATAGATTACTGCCATCTATCATCCATGATAGATTACTGCCATCTATCATCCATGATAGATTACTGCCATCTATCATTCATGATAGATTACTTCCATCTATCATCCATGATAGATTACTTCCATCTATCATCCATGATAGATTACTTCCATCTATCATCCATGATAGATTACTTCCATCTATCATCCATGATAGATTACTTCCATCTATCATCCATGATAGATTACTTCCATCTATCATCCATGATAGATTACTTCCATCTATCATCAATGATAGATTACTTCCATTTATCATCCATGATAGATTACTTCCATCTATCATCAATGATAGATTACTTCCATTTATCATCCATGATAGATTACTTCCATCTATCATCAATGATAGATTACTTCCATTTATCATCCATGATAGATTGCTTCCATCTATCATCCATGATAGATTACTTCCTCTTCAATATAACTTACTATTAAACTTACACAATAAAAAACATATAACTTAAATGTAAAATGTATAACTTAAAAGTTATTATCACAGCGGTAATAACTGACTCAATATTCTTGTTCAATCTCCTCGTAACTTCAATATTTTTCCGTTCAATAATCATCCAGGTAATAATCATCATAATTTTCTGGATCAGAATTGCCATAATAATCGTCCTCGATAATGTCACTATCGTCGTCGTTACTGTCACTATAATAATAACCGTTCTCAGTCTCACTATCAGGCTCTGGTTCATCACGTTCTAAATAAAAATCATCATCTTCATCACTATCATCACGATAGCTGTCTTCATCAGCAAAGACAAGTTCCAGAATTTGTTGTCCTTGCCGTTCAAGTTCCTCCAGTTCCTTCTTATCTATCTCATCTTTACTGGCTCCCTTATCAGTGGTTTTGATATGAGTGGATTTGCTGTCCGTTGATTCGCTATCTGATGATTCGTCTGAAGAACTGATGAATAAATCAGAGACAACATTTTCATAATTTAACTTGGCTTCATTTTCGTTTTCCAGATCAGAATTATTGTTCCGTATTTTGTCTTCCTTACATTTTTTGGCTGGAAGAAACAGAGAATGTTCGTCCTGTGTCTTCCTTTTAGCAGCATTGTCTGGCACACACTTCTTATCCAGAGATTCGTCCTCAGAAGATTCATCTGAAGAACTGACGAATAGATCAGAAAGAAGAGTTTCATAATTTATTTTTGTCTCATTTCTCATGTCCTGACAGCAAGTGTTATTGCTCATTTTTCCTTCATTAGATTTTTTGGATGGAGGAAACAGAGAATTTTCCTCTTCTCTCTTCCTTTTAGCAGCATTGTCTGGCACACACTTGTATTTATTTGATGAATCCATTACTGATGTTTATATTAACAAGAGTAACAAGATATACAGATTACCAGTATAACCTACTATAATATATCTCTCTTGGAGATTATAGTGAGGCTGGAATATATGTATTGTGGAACTTATTAGTAATATATTGAAGATGCTGTGAATGTATTATAGTGAAGATGTAGTGAATGTATTATAGTGAAGATGCTGTGAATGTATTATTAAGAAGATGCAGTGAATATTTTATAGTGAAGATCCAGTGAATATATTATAGTGAAGATGCAGTGAATGTATTACAGTGAATCTTCAGTGAATGTATTATAGTGAAGATGCTGTGAATGTATTATAGTGAAGATGCTGTGAATGTATTATTAAGAAGATGCAGTGAATATTTTATAGTGAAGATCCAGTGAATATATTATAGTGAAGATGCAGTGAATGTATTACAGTGAATCTTCAGTGAATGTATTACAGTGAAGATGCTGTGAATGTATTACAGTGAAGATGCAGTGAATGTATTATTAAGAAGATGCAGTGAATATCTTATAGTGAAGATGCAGTGAATGTATTATAATGAATATGCATTAAATATATTGTAGTGAAGATTCAGTGAATGTATTATAGTGAAGATGCAGTGAATTTATTACAGTGAATCTTCAGCGAATTTATTATAATGAAGTTGTAGTGCATTTATTACAGTGAATCTACAGTGAATGTATTATGTTGAAGATACAGTGAGTGTATTATAAGGTTCCATCACCAAGGATGGGTTTCCCTCACATTATCTTCGTCCTTCTCGTGTTTTCCTGTCCTGTTCTAACGTCCTCGTCTTGTTTTCCCGTCATTTTACTTTAATCACGATGGGTTTCTCACACATTTAAAATCGCCCTGGACTGGTTTCCCTGTCGTTTCCCTTCGTCATGGACGGGTTTCCTTGTCCCATTCTGTCTCCATGGATGAGTGTCTCTGTCATTTTCCATCACACTGCAGAGGTTTCCCTTTAACTGTCAATCTCCCCGGACAGGTTTCCCTGTCATAGTCAATCTCCATGAACGAGTTTACCTATCATATTCTATCGTCTTTGACAGGTTTTCCTGTCATTGTCCAATACACTGCAAGGATTTCCGCGGTAATATTCCAATGACTTGGACGTTAATCGGTCATTTTCCATTGCGCAGGACGGGTTTCACTGTCACATTAAATCCCCCTTCACTTCTTTTCCTGTCAATTTCGTTTCCCTTTAACGGTTTTTCCCTGCCATTCTCCATCGCTTTAAAGGGGTTTCACTCTTACGTACCATTATCAAAGAAGGTTTATTTTTCATTTTCAATCATGCTTGATTGGTTTACCTGTCATTCTTCATCTTCCTGGACTGGTTTCCTTCTCATTATAAATTCCCCTTGACCGGTTTTCCTTTCATATTCCCTGGTTATGGAGGGGTTACCTGAACATCTAGGCGAGTACAAATAGGAAGCGCGTCTGTCTGGCGCTCACCAGACGGAGGATCGAGCCTCCAACACGTCTTGCGCTGAATGACTCACTTAGGTTTAGCGCTTAACATGGATTAAATTAATTTGGAGGGGTTACCCTGTAATTTTAATCACATTGAACGTGTTTCCCTGTCATATTTCATCGCCCTAGACGGGTTTCCCTGTCATATTTCATCGCCCTGGACGGGCTTCCCTGTCATATTTCATCGCCCTAGACGGGTTTCCCTGTCATATTTCATCGCCCTGGACGGGCTTCCCTGTCATATTTCATCGCCCTGGAAGGGTTTCCTTGCCATATTTCATTGCCCTGGCCGGGTCTCCCTGTCATATTTCATCGCCCTGGACGGGTCTCCCTGTCATATTTCATCGCCCTGGACGGGTTTCCCTGTCATATTTCATCGCCCTGGACGGGCTTCCCTGTCATATTTCATCGCCCTAGACGGGTTTCCCTGTCATATTTCATCGCCCTGGACGGGCTTCCCTGTCATATTTCATCGCCCTGGAAGGGTTTCCTAGCCATATTTCATTGCCCTGGCCGGGTCTCCCTGTCATATTTCATCGCCCTGGACGGGTCTCCCTGTCATATTTCATCGCCCTGGACGGGTTTCCCTGTCATATTTCATTGCCCTGGACGGGTCTCCCTGTCGTACATCGTCGCCCTGGACGGGTTTCCTTGTCATATTGAATCGCCAAGGACGGGTTTCCCTGTTACATTTCATCTCCCTGGACGGGTTTCCTGCCATATTTCATCGCCCTGGACGGGTTTCCCTGTCATATTTCATATCCCTGGACGGGTTTCCTTGTCACATTTCGCCCTGGACGGGTTTCCCTGTCATATTTCGTCGCCCTGGACGGGTTTCCCAGTAATATATCATCGCACTGGAAGGGTTTCCTTGTCATATTTCATCGCCCTGGACGGGTTTCCCTGTCATATTTCATCGCCCTGGACGGGATTCCCTGTCATATTTCATCGCCCTGGTCGCGTCTCCTGTAATATTTCATCGCCCTGGACGGGTTTCCCTGTCATATTTCATCGCCCTGGACGGGTTTCGTTGTCATATTTCATCGCCCTGGACAGGATTCCCTATCATATTTCCTCGCCCAGGACGGGTTTCCCTGTCATTTTTCATCGCCATGGACGGGATTCCTTGTCATATTTCATCGCAATGGACGGGTTTCCTTGTCATAATTCATCGCCCAGGATGGGTTTACCTGTCATATTTCACCTTCCTGGACGGGTTTCCTTGTCATAATTCATCTCCCTGGACGGATTCCCTGTCATATTTCATCGCCCTGGACGGTTTTCCCTGTCATATTTCATCGCCCAGGACGGGATTCTCTGTCACACTTCATCACCCTGGACGGGTTTCCTTTTCATATTTCATCGCCCTGGACGGGTTTCCTTGTCATAATTCGTCGTCCTGGACGGGTTTCCCTGTCATATTTCATCGCCCTGGACGGGTTTCTCTGTCATATTTCAACTTCTGGAAGGGTTTCCCTGTCATATTTCATCGCCCTGGACGGGTTTCCCTGTCATATTTCATCGCCCTGGACGGTTTTTCTGCCATATTTCATCGCCCTGGACGGGTCTCCCTGTCATATTTCATCGCCCTGGACGGGTCTCCCTGTCATATTTCATCGCCCTGGACGGGTTTCCCTGTCATATTTCATCGCCCTGGACGGTTTTTCTGTCATATTTCATCGCCCTGGACGGGTCTCCCTGTCATATTTCATCGCCCTGGACGGGTCTCCCTGTCATATTTCATCGCCCTGGACGGTTTTTCTGTCATATTTCATCGCCCTTGACGGGTCTCCCTGCCATATTTCATCGCCATGGACGGGTCTCCCTGTCATATTTCATCTTCCTGGACGGTTTTTCTGTCATATTTAATCGCCCTGCACGGGTTTCCCTATCATATTTCTTCGCCCTGGACGGCTTTCCCTGTCATATTTCATCGCCCTAGACGGATCTCCCTGTCATATTTCATCGCATTGGATGGGTTTCCCTGTCATTTTTCATCGCCCTGGACCTACCATCATTCTTGGAGATTTTAATGCCAGACATAAGAATATTGGTGGGTCTATTACAAACACCAATGGAACTAAACTAGTGAGATTGCTGAATGAGCATGATAATGTTCGAATTGTGGGCACTACTGAGCCTACTCACATATATGGTGGCATACTAGATCTGTGTCTTGGATTTAATACATCATATACGATGCATGACTCTGTCATAGTTGATGATCTTCTATCTGATCACTTCATAAGACTAACAACTGTCAATCTTGATGACATCTCCAGCAATCAAGGAGCTAAATACAGAAGGAGGAAACTTATTCTCAAACCAGAACACAGAGACAACTTTATTAACCACTTGGATCAATGGTATAAGAATTACGAGCCCACTGGCACACAAAAATTTAATGATGATTTAATTACCACTATTGAGAGTGTTCTCACAGATCAAGTGGGCAGGAATAGGAAACAAAGACCCTCCACTATAAATAACAATAAAAACCAATGTAAATACTATAATGATCCACAGCTGCACAATCTAACACATGCAGCTAGGAGGATTGGTGAAGCATACCGTGAATGTAGAACCCCAGACCTGCTCAGAACGTTCCAAGCTGCACTAACAAATGCAAGGAATAGAAAGGAAGAACTTAGGCAACAGGAATGGGAACAGTTTGTTAGTGGATTAAATAGGTCCACCCCTTTGAGTTTGGCTTGGAAAGGTATAAATAAAATAACCAGGAAAAAGACTGGCAATGTTGCTCATCCCTTTCCTCTTGAAAAAGCAAATGACCTCATAAATGACTGGTCCAAAACATCCAGGCATGAAAGCCTTCCATCTCATATTAGAAAAAATTTAGAGAGTACTTCTGAAGAAATGTTGAAACTGATTAATTTTATGAGCCAAAATATTGATGAGAGTGATTGCCTCTTTACCGAGTATGAATTAGATAATGCATTAACCAAAGGTCGATCAACTGCTCCTGGAGAGGATGGTATAACCTATGATATTCTCAGAACTCTAAGGCACGTGCCTGATAACCCTTTGTTGGCACTGTATAATCTCAGTTACATTGAGGGCGTTCTTCCTACTTCCTGGACCAATAGTCTCATTGTGCCTATCCCTAAGCCCCAACAGCCTGATACATTTAGGCCGATCTCCTTAACTAGTTGTCTTTGCAAAACTTTTGAAAGAATGATGCTTAACAGATTGTACTACAGAATCAGACATCAACTTTCCCCCTACCTCTATGGGTTCATGAAAGGTAAAAGTGTGTAGAACTGTATTTCCACCTTTCTCACTGCACACACCTCTACTAGTTTTACCACTTTTCTTGGTCTAAAATCTGCATTTGATATTGCAAACAGAACCGTTATACTACATGAACTAGCCAAAATGAATATTGGTGGTAGCTTACTCTGCTGGATAATAGGATACCTGTCAAATAGAGTATCCTCTGTCCTTTACCAAGGCTTCAGAAGTGATTCTAAAGAATTGTCTTTAGGTACACCGCAGGGAGGAGTTCTTAGTCCCATGCTATTTAATATTCTGATTAATGCTCTCCTAAATGCTCTACCTGCCTCACCTAAACACATAGCTATAAGCTATGCTGATGATATCATGATCCATACAACAGGGCATAAGAAGATGAATACCATTCTTAATGAAGTTGAAGCAATTTGTAATCGACTAGGCCTCATAATATCTTCCTCTAAAACAAAGGTATTAACAAGCAAACGACATCCCCCACCCATCTATTTGCAGGGTGAAATCATTAGCTACGTTAAAACTTACAGATATCTTCGTGTAGATGTACCCTTTAACAAATCCACTATACCACAACTAAACAAGAAATGTAAAGCTAGGCTAAATGCTCTCAAAGCTGTTGCTGGCTACAATCCCAACTATGGTGCTAATGTGAGAATCGTGAGAATGATGTACATAGCCTATGTTAGGTCCTTAATTGATTATGCTGCTCCCATGTTGATATTAGCTAGAGAAAGTTCCCTCCGACCCTTGGAGTTAATGCAAAATGAAGCTCTCAGGATTATTCTTGGCTGTCCCAGATCTACAAAAGTTCTTAACATGAGGAAGGAGCTTGGTATTTCTAGTATCAGTGATAGGATTGTTGAAATTAACACTGTACTCGGTATTTAATGTTGAGAAACGAACCAGACACTGTCACAGTGAATCTTACCAAGTGTCTAGAGGTAAATACACACAGATCTAAATGGATTGTGAAAACGTGTAATTGCATTAAGTTTTATAACCTGCATGAACTGCATCACTGTAGGCAACAAGAGCATTTCACCCCTCCATGGAAGATGTGTTCATTTAATATCGCATACCTCCAAGTCCCTCCCAAGAAGCTCATTGCTAGTAATTCCTTCCTTAAATCTCTTGTTAGAGCAACTGCTCAAGAAGAAATTTTTCGCCTAGCTGGTAGTAGTAAGTTATCACAAGTTATATACACTGATGGATCTAAACAGGAGTCTTCTGGCAGGGCTGCATCTGCTCTTGTTGCCACCTCCCTAGTTAAGAACGATAATAAATTTGTTGAGTTAGGCATAAGAATTAACAACTGGGCGTCTACACTGCAAACTGAATTGTTTGCAATCCTAATGGCACTAAAGCTAACCTATGACACTGAGCTTGACTCTATCATCATTACTGATTCTATGTCATCATTGAAGGCTCTTGGCTCATATAATGACTCCAACAACATGCTCATTGGGGAAGCCAGGTATAGATACTCAAAAATTAGGGACAAAGGAATTAATGTACAATTGCTATGGATCCCATCATACATTGGATTACTCCTTCATGATAAAGTTGATATGTTAGCCAAGAAGAGTATCCAGAAGGAGAACGTAGAATATAACTTTGGTATAACTGTGTCTAGCATTAGGAATAATATTAGGAGAGAAGTAAATAATGAAAATGATTGTTATAGGAATGCAGTTAGAAGCCTGAGTAGATCTATAACCCACTATGATAACATGAACGTAGATAAGTATGTTTATGGAGCAACTTGCAATGTGAACAGACTGACTGATGTTGTAGTGGCCAGGCTTAGGCTTGGTTACAGGTACTTCTGGCAGTTTGGGAGACACACAGATGATCAAACTAAATGTAAATTATGTGATCAGGCATATGGTCACTCTCTTGAACACTATGTGCTTAATTGTCCACTTTTTGAGGAATACAGAGACAGACAGTATAATAACCTATGTGACATGTCAAGATATCTTATTAATGAAAATAAGATACCAGATATACTAAGCAAATTTCCTAAATTTGCTTGTAACAGATAAGTGAACTATAGATATGTAGATATAAATCCATATGCATTCCTGTTAACCCTTTGGGGCCTAGTTCCTAGGCCTTTTGTGTATCCACATGCTCTCGCGCTACCGTCCACAGGATGGATATGGGGTGCACAATAAACTAGCCACTTCGGTGGCAAAATCTAAATCTTCCCTGTCATATTTCATCGCCCTGGACGGGTCTCCCTGTCATATTTCATCGCCCTGGACGGGTCTCCCTGTCATATTTCATCGCCCTGGACGGGTCTCCCTGTCATATTTCATCGCCCTGGGCGGGTCTCCCTGCCATATTTCATCGCCCTGGACGGGTTTCCCTGTCATATTTCATCGCCCTGGACGGGTCTCCCTGTCATATGTCATCGCCCTGGAAAAGTTTCGCTGTCATATTTCATCGCCCTGAACGGGTTTCCCTGTCATATTTCATCGCCCTGGACCGGTCTCCCTGTCATATGTCATCGCCCTGGAAGGGTTTCGCTGTCATATTTCATCGCCCTGGACGGGTCTCCCTGTCATATTTCATCGCCCTGGATGGGTCTCCCTGTCATATTTCATCGCCCTGGATGGGTCTCCCTGTCATATTTCATCGCCCTGGACGGGTCTTTTTGTCATATTTCGTCGCCCTGGACGGGTTTCCTTGTCATATTTCGTCGCCCTGGACGGGTTTCCTAATCATATTTCATTGCCCTGGACGGGTTTCCCTGTCGTACTTCTTCGCCCTGAACGGGTTTCTATGTCATATTTCATCGCTCTGGACGGTTTCCGTCATATTTCATCGCCCTGGATGGGTTTCCCTGTCATATTTCATCGCTCTGGACGGGTTTCCCTGTCATATTTCATCGCCATGGACGGTTTTCCTTGTCATATTTCATCGCCCAGGACGGGTTTCCTTTGTCATATTTCTTCGCCCAGGACGGGTTTCCCTGTCATAATTCATCGCCCTTGATGGGTTTCCCTGTCATATTTCATCGCCCTTGACGGGTTTCCCTGTCATATTTCATCGTCCTTGACGTGTTTCCCTGTCATATTTCATCGCCATGGACGGGTTTCCCTGTCATATTTCGTCGCCATGGACGGATTTCCCTGCCATATTTCATCGACCTGGAAGGATTTCCCTGTCATATTTATTCGCCCTGGACGGGTTTCACTGTCATATTTCATCGTCCTTGACGTGTTTCCCTGTCATATTTCATCGCCATGGACGGGTTTCCCTGTCATATTTCGTCGCCATGGACGGATTTCCCTGCCATATTTCACTGCCCTGGACGTGTTTCCCTGTCATATTTCATCTTCTTGGACGGGTTTCCCTGTCATATTTCCTCGCTTTGGACGGGTTTCCCTGTCATATTTCATCTTCCTGGACGGGTTTCCCTGTCATATTTCATCGCTCTGGACGGGTTTCCCTGTCATATTTCATCTTCTTGGACAGGTTTCCCTGTCATATTTCCTCGCTTTGGACGGGTTTCACTGTCATATTTCATCGCTGGACGGGTTTCCCTGTCATATTTCCTCGCTTTGGACGGGTTTCCCTGTCATATTTCATCGCTCAGGACGGGTTTCCCTGTCATATTTCATCGCCCTGGACGGGTTTCACTGTCATATTTCATCTTCCTGGACGGGTTTCCCTGTCATATTTCATCGCTCAGGACGGGTTTCCCTGTCATATTTCTTCGCCCTGGACGGGTTTCACTGTCATATTTCATCTTCCTGGACGGGTTTCCTTGTCATATTTCATCTTCTTGGACGGGTTTCCCTGTCATATTTCATCGTCCTGGACAGTTTTCTTGTCATATTTCATCCTCCTGGACGGGTTTCCTGTCATATTTCATCGCCATGGACGGGTTTCCCTGTCATATGTCATCGCCCTGGACGGGTTTCACTGTCATATTTCATCGCCCTGGACGGGTTTCCCTGTCATATTTCATCTTCCTGGACGGGTTTCCCTGTCATATTTCATCGCCCTGGACTGGTTTCACTGTCATATTTCATCGCCATGGACGGGTTTCCCTGTCATATTTCGTCTTCTTGGACGGGTTTCCCTGTCATATTTTATCGCCCTGGACTGGTTTCACTGTCATATTTCATCGCCATGGACGGGTTTCCCTGTCATATTTCATCGCCATGGACGGGTTTCCCTGTCATATTTCATCTTCCTGGACGGGTTTCCCTGTCATATTTCATCGCTCTGGGCTGGTTTCACTGTCATATTTCATCGCCCTGGACGGTTTTCCCTGTCATATTTCATCGCCATGGACGGATTTCCTTGTCATATTTCTTCGCCCAGGACGGGTTTTCCTGTCATATTTCATCGCCCTGGACGGTTTTCCTTGTCATATTTCATCGCCCAAAACGGGTTTTCCTGTCATATTTCATCGCCAAGGACGGGTTTCCCTGTCATATTTCATCTTCCTGGACGGGGTTCCCTGTCATATTTCCTCGCTTTGGACGGGTTTCCCTGTCATATTTCATCGCTCAGGACGGGTTTCCCTGTCATATTTAATCTTCTTGGACGGGTTTCCCTGTCATATTTCATCGCCCTGGACTGGTTTCACTGTCATATTTCATCGCCCTGGACGGGTTTCGTTGTCATATTTCATCTTCCTGGACGGGTTTCCCTGTCATATTTCATCGTCCTGGACGGGTTTCCCTGTCATATTTCATCGCCCTGGACGGGTTTCCCTGTCATATTTCATCGCCCTGGACGGGTTTCACTGTCATATTTCATCGCACTGGACAGGTTTCCCTGTCATATTTCATCGCACTGGACGGGTTTCCCTGTCATATTTCATCGTCCTGGACGGGTTTCCCTGTCATATTTCATCGCCCTGGACGGGTTTCCCTGTCATATTTCATCGCACTGGACGGGTTTCACTGTCATATTTCATCGCACTGAACGGGTTTCACAGTCATATTTC